>NW_012293760.1:0-6315 GCF_000151885.1 Dipodomys ordii | reverse complement strand
CGCTGAGTCCCGCTGTGTCCCAATGTGTCCTCGCTCTGTCCCCCACTGTGTACTTCTGTGTCCTTCCTGTGTCCCACGCTGTGTCCCGCTGTGTCCCGCTGTGTCCCCGCTGTGTCCCCCACTATGTCCCGCTTTGTCCCCCGCTGTGTCCCACTCTGTCCTTGCTGTGTCCCCCACTGTGTGCCGCTGTGTCCTCGCTGTTTCCCCGCTGTGTCCCTGCTGTGTCCCTCTGTGTACCCCGCTGTGTCCAGCTTTGTACCCGCTGTGTCTCGCTGTGTCCCACGCTCTGTCCCACACTGTGTCCCGCAGTGTCCCCCGCTGTGTCCCACTGTGTCCCCCGCTGTGTCCCGCTGTGTCCCCCGCTGAGTCCCCGTTGTGTCACCGCTGTGTCCCGCTGTGTCCTCGCTGTGTCCCCTGCTTTCTCCCTCTCTGTCCCTCGCTGTGTCTCACGCTTTGTCCCTGTTGTGTCCCACTGTGTCCCGCTGTGTCCGGCTGTGCCCCCACTGTGTCCCGTTGTGTCCAAAGCTGTGTATCATGCTGTGTAACGCTGTGTCCCCGCTGTATCGACGCTGTGTCTCGCTGTGTCCTCGCTGTGTTCCCCACTGTGTCCCGCTGTGTCCCCCGCTGTGTCCCCCGCTGTGTCCTCGCTGTGTCCCCTGCTGTGTCCCGCTGTGTCCTCACTGGGTCCCCAACTGTGTCCCGCTGTGTCCCCTGCTGTGTCGCGCTGTGTCCGGCTGTGTCCCGCTCTGTCCCCGCTGTGTCCCGCTGTGTCCCCGCTGTGTGCCTGCTGTGTCCCGCTGTGTCTGCCGCTTTGTCCCGCTGTGTCCCACTGTGTCCCCTCTGTGTCCCGTTGTGTCCCGCTGTGTCCCCGCTGTGTGCCCGCTGTGTCCCTCTGTGTACCCCGCTGTGTCCCGCTGTGTCCCGCTGTGTCACACTGTGTTCCGTGTTGTCCCGCTTTGTCCCCCGCTGTGACCTCGCTTTGTTTCCCGATGTGTCCCGCTGTGTACCACTCTGTGACCCCGCTGTGTCCCGCTCTGTACCCGCTGTGTCCCGCTATGTTCCCGCAGTGTCCCCGCTGTGTCCCGCTGTGTCCTCGCTGTGTCCACCGCTGTGTCCCGTTGTGTCCTCAGCTGTGTACCCCGCTGTGTCCCGCTGTGTCCCCTCTGTATCGACGCTGTGTCCTGCTGGGTCCCGCTGTGTCCTCGATGTGTTCCTCGTTGTGTCCCGCTGTGTCCCTGCTGTGTCCCTGCTGTGTCCCCGCTGTGTCCCCGCTGTGTCCCGCTGTGTCCCGCTTTGTCCTCGCTGTGTCCCAAGCTGTGTACCGCTGTGTCCCCCGCTGTGTCCCGCTGTGTCCTGCTGTGTCCCCGCTTTGTCCCACTGTGTCCCCCGCTGTGTCCGGCTGTGTACTGCTGTGTCCCGCTGTGTCCCGGTGTGTCCCACTGTGTCCGCGCTGTGTTCCTGGCTGTGTCCCGCTGTGTACCCCTCTGTGTCCCCTGCTGTGTCCTGCTGTGTCCCCCGCTGTGACCCGCTGTGTCCTACTTTGTCCCCCGCTGTGTTCCCACTGTGTGCCCCCTGTGTCCCGCTGTGTACCCCGCTGTGTCCAGCTGTGTTCCCGCTGTGTCCCGCTGTGTCCTTTCTCTGTCCCCTGCTGTCCCACTTTGTGTCTCCCGCTGTGTCCCCTCTCTGTCCCCTGCTGTCCCCCGCTGTGTCTCCCGCTGTGTCCCGCTGTGTCCTGCTGTGTCGCCTGCTTTGTCCCGCTGTGCCCCTGCAGTGTCCCCGCTGTGTCACACTGTGTCACACTGTGTCCCGTGTTGTCCCGCTTTGACCCCCGGTGTGACCTCGCTGTGTTTCTCGCTTTGTCCCGCTGTGTACCCTTCTGTGTCCCCCGCTGTGTCCCGCTGTGTAACCCGCTGTGTCCAGCTGGGTCCTCTCTTTGTCCCTCGCTGTCTCCTGCTTTGTCCCACGCTGTGTCCCGCTGTGACCCGCTGTGTCCTCGCTGTGTTCCCTGCTGTGTCCCGCTGTGTCCCGCTGTGCCCCCACTGTGTCCCGTTCTGTCCACAGTGTGTACCACGCTATGTAACGCTGCCTCCCCGCTGTATCGACGCTGTGTCCCATTGTGTCCCTCTGTGTCCTCGCTGTGTTCCCCAGTGTCTCGCTGTGTCCCCTGCTGTGTCCCCCGCTGTGTCCTTGCTGTGTCCCCTGTTGTGTCCCGCTGTTTCCTCACTGGGTAGCCCACTGTGTCCCGCTGTGTCCCCCGCTGTCCCCCGCTGTGTCCCGCTGTGTCCCCCGCTTTATCTGGCTGTGTCCCGCAGTGTCCCCGTTGTGTCCCGCTGTGTAACACTGTGTCCCGTGGTGTCCCATTTTGTCCCACGCTGTGTCCCCAGCTGCGTCCCCTCTGTGTCGCCGCTGTGTCCCCTCTCTGTCCTCTGCTGTCCCCCGCTGTGTCCTTGCTGTGTCCCCTGTTGTGTCCCGCTGTTTCCTCACTGGGTAGCCCACTGTGTCCGGCTGTGTCCCCCGCTGTCCCCCACTGTGACCTGCTGTGTCCCGCTGTGTCCCCCGCTGTGTCCCCACTGTGTGCCCCCTGTGTCCCACTGTGTACCCCGCTGTGTCCAGCTGTGTTCCCGCTGTGTCCCGCTGTGACCCGCTGTGTTCCTAGCTGTGTCCCGCTGTGTACCCCTCTGTGTCCCCCTCTGTGTCCCGCTGTGTTCCCCGCTGTGTCCCGCTGTGTCCCGCTGTGTCCCCCGCTGTGTCCCTGCTGTGTCCCCCGCTGTGTCCTGCTGTATACTGCTGTGTCCCCCGCTGAGTCCCGCTGTGTCCCCGCTGTGTCCCGCTGTGTTCCCCATGTGTCCCCCGCTGTGTCCCACTGTGTCCCACTGTGTCCCCCACTGTTTCCCCCGCTGTGTCCGGCTGTGTCCCCCGCTGTGTCCCGCTGTGTCCACTACTGTGTCCCCGCTGTGTCCCGCTTTTCCCCGGCTGTATCCCGCTGTGTCCTCGCTGTGTCCCCAGCTGTGTCCCGCTGTGTCCCCCGCTTTGTCCCGCTGTGTCCCACTGTGTCCCCACTGTGTCCCGCTGTGTCCCCCGCTGTGTCCCCACTGTGTGCCCCCTGTGTCCCACTGTGTACCCCGCTGTGTCCAGCTGTGTTCCCGCTGTGTCCCGCTGTGACCCGCTGTGTTCCTAGCTGTGTCCCGCTGTGTACCCCTCTGTGTCCCCCTCTGTGTCCCGCTGTGTTCCCCGCTGTGTCCCGCTGTGTCCCGCTGTGTCCCCGGTGTGCCCGCTGTGTCCCGCTGTGTACCCCGCTGTGTCCAGCTATGTCACCGCTGTATCCCGCTGTGGCCCATCTCTGTCTCCGCTGTCCCCCGCTGTGTCCCCCACTGTGTGCCACTGTGTCCCGCTATGTCCCCCGCTTTGTCCTGCTGTGTCCCCGCAGTGTCCCCGCTGTGTCCCGCTGTGTCACACTGTGTCCCGTGGTGTCCCACTTTGTCCCCCGCTGTTTCCCCCGCTGTGTCCTCCGCTGAGTCCCCTCTGTATTGACACTGTGTCCCGCTGTGTCCCGCTGTGTCCTCGCTGTGTTCCCCGCTGTGTCCCGCTGTGTCCCCTGCTGTGTCCCCCGCTGTGTCCTCGCTGTGTCCCCCGCTGTGTCCCGCTGTGTCCTTGCTGGGTCCCCCGCTGTGTCCCGCTGTGTCCCCCACTGTGTCCCGCTGTGTCCGACTGTGTCCCGCTCTGTCCCCGCTGTGTCCCGCTCTGTCCCCGCTGTGTGCCCGCTGTGTCCCGCTGTGTTCCCCGCTGTGTCCAGCTGTGTCACCGAGGTGTCCCGCTGTGGCCCTACTCTTTCTCCGCTCTGTCCCCTGATTTGTTCCGCTGTGTCCCGCTGTGTCCCCCGCTTTGTCCTACTGTGTCCCCACAGTGTCCCGCTGTGTCCCGCTGTGTCTCACTGTGTCCCGTGGTGTCCCTCTTTGTCCCCCGCTGTGTTCCCCGCTGAGTCCCCTATATGTGGCCGCTGTCTCCTGCTGTGTGCTCGCTGTGAACCCCACTGTCTCCCGCTTTGTCCCCCGCTGTGTTCCGCTGTGTCCCGCTGCGTCCTCGCTGTGTCCCCCGCTGTGTCCCGCTGTGTCCCCGCTATGTCCCCAGCTGTGTTCCGCTGTGTCCCGCTCTGTACCCCGCTGTGTCCCGCTACGTTCCCGCAGTGCCCCGCTTTGTCCCGCTGTGACCTCACTGTGTTCCCCGCTGTGTCCTGTTGTGTCCCCAGCTGTGTACCTCGCTGTGTCCCGCTGTGTCCCCGCTGAATCGAGGCTGGGTCCCGCTGGGTCCTGCTGTGTCCTCCCTGTGTCCCCTGCTGTGTCCCGCTGTGTCCGCCATTGTGTCCCGTTGTGTCTACTGCTTTGTCCCCACTGTGTCCCGCTGTGTCCCGCTGTGTCCTCGCTGTGTCCCACGCTGTGTTCCGCTGTGGCCTCGCTTTTTTCCCCGCTGTGTCCCGCTGTGTACCCCTCTGTGTCCCCAGCTGTGTCTCGCTGTGTCCCCCGCTGTGTCCATGCTCTTTCCCCTCTGTGTCCCGCTGTGTCCCGCTGTGTACTGCTGTGTCCCCGCTGAGTCCTGCAGTGTCCCCGCTGTGTCCCAATGTGTCCTCGCTCTGTCCCCCACTGTGTACCGCTGTGTGCTTCCTGTATCCCATGCTGTGTCCCGCTGTGTCCCGCTGTGTCCCCGCTGTGTCCCCCACTATGTCCCGCGTTGTCTCCTGCTGTATCCCGCTCTGTCCTTGCTGTGTCCCCCACTGTGTGCCGCTGTGTCCTCGCTGCGTCCCCCACTGTGTCGCGCTGTGTCCTTTTGTGTCACGCTGTTTCCCCGCTGTGTCCATGCTGTGTCCCTCTGTGTACCCCGCTGTGTCCAGCTTTGTCCCCGCTGTGTCTCGCTGTGTCCCACGCTCTGTCCCACATTGTTTCCCGCAGTGTCCCCCGCTGTGTCCCGCTGTGTCCCCCGCTGAGTCCCCGTTGTGTCACCGCTGTGTCCCGCTGTGTCCTCGCTGTGTCCCCTGCTTTCTCCCTCTCTGTCCCCCGCTGTGTCTCACACTTTGTCCCTGCTGTGTCCCACTGTGTCCCGCTGTGTCCGGCTGTGCCCGCACTGTGTCCCGTTGTGTCCAAAGCTGTGTCCCACGCTGTGTAACGCTGTGTCCCCGCTGTATCGACGCTGTGTCCCGCTGTGTCCTCGCTGTGTTTCCCGCTGTGTCCCGCTGTGTCCCCCGCTGTGTCCCCCGCTGTGTCCTCGCTGTGTCCCCTGCTGTGTCCCGCTGTGTCCTCACTGGGTCCCCAACTGTGTCCCGCTGTGTCCCCTGCTGTGTCCCTCTCTGTCCGGCTGTGTCCCGCTGTGTCCCCGCTGTGTCCCGCTGTGTCCCGCTGTGTCCCCGCTGTGTGCCTGCTGTGTCCCGCTGTGTCTGCCGCTTTGTCCCGCTGTGTCCCACTGTGTCCCCGCTGTGTCCCGTTGTGTCCCGCTGTGTCCCCGCTGTGTGCCCGCTGTGTCCCTCTGTGTACCCCGCTGTGTCCCGCTGTGTCCCGCTGTGTCACACTGTGTTCCGTGTTGTCCCGCTTTGTCCCCCGCTCTGACCTCGCTTTGTTTCCCGATGTGTCCCGCTGTGTACCACTCTGTGACCCCGCTGTGTCCCGCTCTGTACCTGCTGTGTCCCGCTATGTTCCCGCAGTGTCCCCGCTGTGTCCCACTGTGTCCTCGCTGTGTCCACCGCTGTGTCCCGTTGTGTCCTCAGCTGTGTACCCCGCTGTGTCCCTCTGTGTCCCCTCTGTATCGACGCTGTATCCTGCTGGGTCCCGCTGTGTCCTCGATGTGTTCCTCGTTGTGTCCCGCTGTGTCCCCCGCTGTGTCCCTCGCTGTGTACCTGCTGTGTCCCTGCTGTGTCCCCGCTGTGTCCCGCTGTGTCCCGCTTTGTCCTCGCTGTGTCCCAAGCTGTGTACCGCTGTGTCCCCCGCTGTGTCCTGCTGTGTCCTGCTGTGTCCCCGCTTTGTCCCACTGTGTCCCCCGCTGTGTCCCGCTGTGTACCGCTGTGTCCCGCTGTGTCCCGGTGTGTCCCACTGTGTCCGCGCTGTGTTCCCGGCTGTGTCCGGCTGTGTACCCCTCTGTGTCCCCCGCTGTGACCATCTGTGTCACCCGCTGTGACCCGCTGTGTCCCGCTTTGTCCCCTGCTGTGTCCCGACTGTGTGCCCCCTGTGTCCCGCAGTATACCCCGCTGTGTCCAGCTGTGTTCCCTCTGTGTCCCACTGTGTCCCCTCTCTGTCCCCTGCTGTCCCCATTTGGGTCTCCCGCTGTGTCCCC
>NW_012293759.1:0-3162 GCF_000151885.1 Dipodomys ordii | reverse complement strand
TTTTTTTGAGAAGCAGAAGCTGGAGAAGCTGAAGCATAATGAATGGCTTAAGAAGGAGAAATGGAAACAGAAGAAGATGCAGAAGGAGAAGCAGAAGCAGTAGTAGAAGCAGAAGAAGGAGAAGGAGAAGGAGAAGCATAAAGAGAAACCGAAGGAGAAGCAGGAGAAGCAGACTCAGAAGAAATAGAAGATGGAGAAGAAGCAGAAGCAGATTGAGAAGCAGAAACTGAAGGAGAAGCAGAAATAGAAGCAGAAGAAGCCGAAGAAGCAAAAGGAGAACCTGAAGCAGAAGGAGAAGCTGGAGAAGCAGAAGAAGAAGAAAATGGAGAAGAAGAAGGAGAACCAGAAGGAGAAGCAGAAGCAGAAAGAGAAGCAAAAGCAGAAGGACAAGCCGAAGAAACAGAAGAAGCAGAAGCAGTAGCAGAAGAATCTGAAGATGCAGAAGCAGAAAGAGAAGCAGAAGGAATAGCAGAAGAACGAGAAGGAGAAACAGAAGGAGAAGCAGAAGGAGAAGCAGGAAAAGAAGAAGAAGCAGAAGCAGACGGAGAAGCAGAAGAAGGAGAAGGAGAAGCAGAAGCAGAAGAAGAAGCAGAAGGAAAAGCACAAGCAGAAGGAGATGCAGAAGGAGAAGCAGGAGAAGCAGAAGAAACAGAAGCAGAAGGAGAAGAAGAAGGAGAAGAAGCAGAATCAGAAGAAGCAGAAGAAGAAATAGAAAGAGAAGCCGATGAAGAGAAGCAGAACGAGAAGCAGGAGACAGAAGAAGCAGAAGCGGGAGAAGCAGAAGAAGAAGAAACAGAAGAAGGAGAAGGAGCAGAAGGAGAAGCAGAAAGAGAAGCAGGAAAAGCCGAAGAAGCAGAAGCAGGAGAAGCAGAAGCAGAAAACAGGAGAAGGACAAGAAGCAGAAGCAGAAGGAGAAGCAGAAAGAGAAAGAGGGGAAGCAGAAGAAGCAGAAGCAGAGAAGCAGAAGCATAAGATTCTGAAGAAGCAGAAGCAGAACCTGAAGCAGAAGGAGAAGCAGGAGAAGAGAAGAAGCAGAATCTGGAGAAGCAGAAGGAGAAGCAGTAGCAGAAAGAGAAGCAAAAGCAGAAGTAGATACAGAAGGAGAAGCAGAAGAAACAGAAGAAAGAGAAGCAGTAGCAGAAGAAGCTGAAGATGTAGAAGCAGAAAACGAAGCACAAGAAATAGCAGAAGAACGAGAAGGAGAAGGAGAAACAGAAGAAGAAGCAGAAGGAGAAGCAGAAAGAGAATCAGGAAAAGCAGAAGAAGCAGAAGCAGACGGAGAAGTAGAAGAAGGAGAAGGAGAAGCAGAAGCAGAAGAAGAAGCACAAGGAAAAGCACAAGCAGAAGGAGATGCAGAAGGAGAAGCAGGAGAAGCAGAAGAAGCAGAAGCAGAAGGAGAAGAACTAAAGAGAAGAAGCAGAAGCAGAAGAAGCAGAAGCAGAAGTAGAAAGAGAAGCCGACGAAGAGAAGCAGAACGAGAAGCAGGAGAAGAAGAAGAAGCAGAAGCGGGAGAAGCAGAAGAAGAAGAAACAGAAGAAGGAGAAGGAGCAGAAGCCGAAGGAGAAGCAGAAGCAGAAGGAGAAGCAGAAAGAGAAGCTGGAAAAGCAGAAAAAGCAGAAGCAGGAGAAGCAGAAGCAGAAGAAACACGAGAAGGACAAGAAGCAGAAGCAGAAGGAGAAGGAGAAACAGAAGGAGAAGCAGAAAGAGAAGGAGGGGAAGCAGGAGAAGCAGGAGAATCAGAAGCATAAGAATCCGAAGAAGCAGAAGCAGAACCTGAAGCAGAAGGAGAAGCAGGAGAAGCAGAAGAAGCAGAATCTGGAGAAGCAGAAACACAAGCTGAAGGAGAAGCAGAAGCAGAAAGAGAATCAAAAGCAGAAGGAGAAGAAGAAGAAACAGAAGAAGCAGAAACAGTAGCAGTTGCAGCAGAAGGAGAACCAGAAGGAAAAGCAGGAGAACAAGAAGGAGAAAGAGAAACAGAAGCAGAAGGTGAAGGAGAATCAGAAGGAGAAGCAAAAGAAGCAGAAGGAGAAACAGAAGTTGAAGAAGCAGCAGAAGGAGAAGCAGAAGCAGAAGAAGATGCAGAAGGAGAAGCAGGAGAAGGAGAAGAAGCAGAAGCAGAAGGAGAAGTAGAAGTAGGAGCAGGAGAAGGAAGAGCCGCAGAAGCAATAGGTTAAGCAGAAGGAGAAGCAGAACCAGAATGAGAAGAAGAAAGAGAAGGATTAGAAGCAGAAGAAGCAGGAAAAGCTGAAGCAGAATAAAGAGAAGAAGAAGGAGAAGGAGAAGAAGAAGAAGAAGAAGAAGAAGAAGAAGAAGAAGAAGAAGAAGAAGAAGAAGAAGAAGAAGAAGAAGAAGAAGAAGAAGAAGAAGATGAAGAGAAGAAGAAGAAGAAGAAGAAGAAAAAGAAGAAGAAGAAGAAGAAGAAGAAGGAGAAGGAGAAGGAGAAGAAGGAGAAGGAGAAGAAGAAGAAGAAGAAGAAGAAGAAGAAGAAGAAGAAGAAGAAGAAGAAGAAGAAGAAGAAGAAGAAGAAGAAGAAGAAGAAGAAGAAGAAGAAAAAGGAGAAGGAGAAGGAGAAGGAGAAACATAAGGAGAAGAAGTAGAAGCAGAAGAAGCAGAAGCAGGAGAAGCAGAAGAAAAAGAATAAGCATAAGAAGCAGAATCAGAGGGAGAAGCAGAAGGACAAGGACCAGCAGAAGGAGAAGCAGAAGGAGAATCAGAAGGAGAAGCAGAAGAAGGAGAAGCAGAAGCAGAAGAAGAAGCAGAAGAAGAAGCAGAAGCAGAAGAAGATGCAGAAGGAGAAGCAGGAGAAGCAGAAGAAGCAGAAGGAGAAACAGAAGTAGGAGAAGGAGAAAGAGAAGGAAGGGCAGCAGAATCAATAGGAGAAGCAGAAGAAGAAGCAGAAGCAGAATGAGAAGCAGAAAGAGAAGCAGTAGAAGCAGAAGAAGCAGGAAAACCAGAAGCAGAAGAAAGAGAAGAAGAAGTAGAAGAAGAAGAAGAAGAAGAAGAAGAAGAAGAAGAAGAAGAAGAAGAAGAAGAAGAAGAAGAAGAAGAAGAAGAAGAAGACAAAGAAGAAGAAGAAGAAGAAGACAAAGAAGAAGAAGAAGAAGCATAAGGAGAAGTTTTAAGGAGAAGCAGTAGAAGCAGAAGAAGCAGGAGAAGCAGAAG
>NW_012293758.1:0-3153 GCF_000151885.1 Dipodomys ordii | reverse complement strand
GCAGAAGGAGAAGCAGAAGAAACAGAAGAAGTAGAAGCAGTAGCAGTTGTAGCAGAAGCAGAACGAGAAGCAGAAGGAAAAGCAGAAGAACAAGAAGGAGAAGGAGAAACAGAAGGAGAAGCAGAAGGAGAAGCAGAAAGAGAAGCAGGTAAAGCAGAACAAGAAGAAGCAGAAGGAGAATCAGAAGGAGAAGCAGAAGAAGGAGAAAGAGAAGCAGAAGCAGAAGAAGATGCAGAAGGAGAAGCAGAAGAAGCAGAAGCAGAAGGAGAAGAAGGAAAAGCAGAAGAAGCAGAAGCAAAAGGAGAAGCAAAAGAAGGAGAAGGAGAAGCAGAAGCAGCAGAAGAAGTATAAGGACAAGCACAAGCAGAAGGAGATGCAGAAGGAGAAGCAGGAGAAACAGAAGAAGCAGAAGCTGAATGAGAAGCAGAAGTAGGAGAAGGAGAAGGAGAAGCAGAAGCGGAATGAGAAGCAGAAAGAGAAGCAGGAGAAGCACAAGAAGCAGAAGCAGGAGAAGCCGAAAGAGAAGAAGCAGAAGAAGCAGAAACAGAAGCAGAAATAGAAGCAGAAGCAGAAGGAGAAGCAGCAGAAGAAGTAGAACCAGAAATTCAGGCAGGAGAAACAGAAGAAGCAGAGCAGAAGCAGAAGGAGAAGCAAAAAGAGAAGCAGAAGAAGAATTAGAAGAACCAGCAGAAGGAGAAGCAGCAGAAGAAGCAGAAATACAAGCAGGAGAAGCAGAAGCAGAAAGAGAAGTAGAAGCAGAAGAAGCAGAAGAAGAAGAAGAAGCAGTAGTAGCATAAGAAGCCGAAGCAGGAGAAGCAGAACCAGAAGAAAAAGAAGAAGCATAAGAAGCAGAAGCAGAGTGAGAAACAGAAGAAGGAGAAGGAGCAGCCGAAGGTGAAGCAGAAGGAGATGCAGAAGGAGAAAGAGAAGCAGGAACAGAAGGAGAAGAAGAAGGAGAAGTTGGAGAATCAGAAGAAGCAGAAGCAGAAGCAGAAAGGGAAGCAGAAGAAGGAGAAGGAGAAGCAGAAGGAGAAGGACAAGTAGGAGAATCAGAAGAAGCAGAAGCGGGAGAAGCAGCAGCAGAAGAAGAAGAAACAGAAGAAGGAGAAGGAGCAGAAGGAGAAGCAGAAGCAGAAGGAGAAGCAGAAAGAGAAGCAGAAGAAGCAGTAGCAGGAGAAGCAGAAGCAGAAGAAACAGAAGAAGCCCAAGAACCAGAAGGAGAACCTGAAGCAGAAGGAGAAGCAGAAGCAGCAGAAGCTGGAAAAGCAGAAGCAGAAGAAACAGAACAAGCAGAAGAAGCAGAAGCAGAACGAGAAGCAGAAGAAGAAGAAGGAGAAAGAGAAGGATTAGGAGTAGGAGGAGCAGAAGCAGAATAAGAAGCTGAAAGAGTAGATGCAGAAGGAGAAGCAGGAGAAGCAGAAGAAGCAAAAGCAGGAGAAGCAGAAGTAGGAGAAGGAGAAGGAGAAGGAAGGGCAGCAGAAGGAATCGGAGAAGCAGAAGGAGAAGCAGAAACAGAATGAGAAACAGAAAGAGAAGCAGTAGAAGCAGAAGAAGCACGAAAAGCAGAAGCAGACGAAAGAGAAGAAGAAGAAGAAGAAGAAGAAGAAGAAGAAGAAGAAGAAGAAGAAGAAGAAGAAGAAGAAGAAGAAGAAGAAGAAGACGACGACGAAGAAGAAGAAGACGAAGAAGAAGACAAAGAAGAAGAAGAAGAAGAAGAAGAAGAAGAAGAAGAAGAAGAAGATGAAGAAGAAGAAGTAGAAGAAGAAGAAGAAGAAGAAAAAGAAGAAGAAGAAGCATAAGGAGAAGCATAAGGAGAAGCAGGAGAAGCAGAAGAAGCAGAAGCAGGAGAAGCAGAAGATAAAGAATAAGAAATAGAAGCAGAAGCAGAATCACTGGGGGAAGCAGAAGAAGGAGAAGGACAAGGAGCAGCAGAAGGAGAAGCAGAAGCAGAAAGAGAATCAGAAACAGAAGGAGAACAAGAAGGAGAAGCAGGAGAATCAGAAGAAGCAGAAGTAGAAGCAGAAAGAGAAGGAGAAGAAGGAGAAGCAGAAGTAGAATCAGAAGAAACAGAAGAAGAAGAAGCAGAAGAATCAGAAGCAAAAGAAACAGAAGAAGGAGAAGAGCAGAAGCAGAAGGAGAAGCAGAAGCAGAAGGAGAAGAAGAAAGAGAAGCAGGAGAAGCAGAAGAAGCAGGAGAAGCAGAAGCAGAAGAAACAGGAGAAGCCGAAGAAGCAGAAGCAGAATCTGAAGCAGAAGGAGAAACAGAAGAAACACAATCTGAAGCAGAAGCAGAAGAAACAGAAATAGTAGAATAAGCAGACGCAGAAGCACCAGGAGAGGCAGAAGAAGAAGAAGAAGAAGGCGAAAGAGAAGGATTAGGAGTAGGAGAAGCAAAAGGATAAGCAGAAGCAGAAAGAGACGCAGAAGGAGAAGCAGCACGAGAATTAGGAGAAGCAGGAGAAGCAGAAGCAGGAGAAGCAGAAGAAACAGAAGACGCAGAAGCAGAATGAGAAGCAGAAGGAGAAATTGAAGCAGAAGCAGAAGGAGAAGCAGAAGCAGAAGGAGACGCAGAGGAAGGAGAAGGAGAAGCAGAAAGAGAAGCAGAAAGAGAAGCAGCACGAGAAGTAGGAGAAGCAGGAGAAGCAGAAGCAGGAGAAGCAGAAGAAACAGAAGACGCAGAAGCAGAATGAGACGCAGAAGGAGAAATTGAAGCAGAAGCAGAAGGAGAAGCAGAAGCAGAAGGAGAAGCAGAAGAAGGAGAAGGAGAAGCAGAAAGAGAAGCAGCACGAGAAGTAGGAGAAGCAGGAGAAGCAGAAGCAGGAGAAGCAGAAGAAACAGAAGACGCAGAAGCAGAATGAGAAGCAGAAGGAGAAATTGAAGCAGAAGCAGAAGCAGAAGGAGAAGCAGAGGAAGGAGAAGCAGAAAGAGAAGCACAACGAGAAGCAGGAAAAGCAGAAGCAGGAGAAGCAGAAGCAGAAGAAACATAGGAAGGAGAAGAAGCAGAAGGAGAAGCAGAAACAGAAGGAAAAGCAGAAAGAGAAGCAGGAGAAGCAGAAGAAGCAGCAGCAGGAGAAGCAGAAGCAGAAGAAGCAGAAGCAGAACCTGAAGCAGAAGGAGAAGCAGGAGAAGCAGAAGAAGCAGAATCTGGAGAAGC
>NW_012293757.1:0-5012 GCF_000151885.1 Dipodomys ordii | reverse complement strand
GGAGTAGCAGGAGAAGCAGAAGAAGCAGAAGCAGAAGGAGAAGAAGAAGGAGAAGAAGCAGAATCAGAAGAAGCAGAAGGAGAAGTAGAAAGATAAGCCGACGAAGAGAAGCAGAACGAGAAGCAGGAAAGCAGAAGAAGCAGAGCGGGAGAAGCAGAAGAAGAAGAAACAGAAGAAATAGAAGGAGCAGAAGCAGAAGGAGGAGCAGAAGCAGAAGGAGAAGCAGAAAGAGAAGCAGGAAAAGCAGAAGAAGCAGTAGCAGGAGAAGCAGAAGCAGAAGAAACAGGAGAAGGACAAGAAGCAGAAGCAGAAGCAGAAGGAGAAGCAGAAACAGAAGGAGAAGCAGAAAGGGAAGGAGGGGAAGCAGAAGAAGCAGAAGCAGAACCAGAAGCATAAGAATCCGAAGAAGCAGACGCAGAACCTGAAGCAGAAGGAGAAGCAGGAGAAGCAGAAAAAGCAGAATCGGGAGGAACAGAATGAGAAGCTGAAGGAGAAGCAGAAGCAGAGAGAGAATCAAAAGGAGAAGGAGAAGCAGAAGAAACAGAAGAAGCAGAAGCAGTAGCAGTTGCAGCAGAAGCAGAAGGAGAAGCAAAAGTAAAAGCAGAAGAACGAGAAGGAGAAGGAGAAACAGAAGGAGAAACAGAAGGAGAAGCAGAAGGAGAAGCAGAAGAAGCAGAAGGAGAAGCAGAAGGAGAAACAGAAGCAGAAGAAGCAGCAGAAGGAGAAGCAGAAGCAGAAGAAGATGCAGAAGGAGAAGCAGGAGAAGCAGAAGAAGGAGAAGGAGAAGGCGAAAGAGAAGGATTAGGAGTAGGAGAAGCAAAAGGATAAGCAGAAGCAGAAAGAGACGCAGAAGGAGAAGCAGCACGAGAAGTAGGAGAAGCAGGAGAAGCAGAAGCAGGAGAAGCAGAAGCAGGAGAAGCAGAAGAAACAGAAGACGCAGAAGCAGAATGAGAAGCAGAAGGAGAAATTGAAGCAGAATCAGAAGCAGAAGAAGAAGCAGAAGAAGGAGAAGGAGAAGCAGAAAGCGAAGCACAACGAGAAGCAGGAGAAGCAGAAGCAGGAGAAGCAGAAACAGAAGAAACATAGGAAGGAGAAGAAGCAGAAGCAGAAGGAGAAGCAGAAACAGAAGGAAAAGCAGAAGGAGAAGCAGGAGAAGCAGAAGAAGCAGAATCTGGAGAAGCAGAAGGAGAAGCAGAAGCAGAAAGAGAAGCAAAAGCAGAAGGAGAAGCAGAAGGGGAAGCAGAAGAAACAGAAGAAGCAGAGGCAGTAGCAGAAGAAGCAGAAGATGCAGAAGCAGAAGGAGAAGCAGAAGTAAAAGCAGAAGACGAGAAGGAGAAGGAGTAGGAGAAACAGAAGGAGAAGCAGAAAGAGAAGCAGAGAAGGAGCAGGAGAAAGAAAAGCAGCAGGAGAAGCAGAAAGAGCAGCAGAAGGAGAAGCAGGAGATGCAGAAACTTGAGAAGCAGAAGCAGAAGAAACACAAGAAGGACAAGAAGCAGAAGCAGAAGGAGAAGCAGATACAGAAGGAGAAGCAGAAAGAGAAGGAGGGGAAGCAGAAGAAGCTGAAGCAGGAGAAGCAGAAGCATAAGAATCCGAAGAAGCAGAAGGAGAACCTGAAGCAGAAGGAGAAGCAGGAGAAGCAGAAGAAGCAGAATCTGGAGAAGCAGAATGAGAAGCAGAAGGAGAAGCAGAAGCAGAAAGAGAATCAAAAGCAGAAGGAGAAGCAGAAGAAACAGAAGAAGTAGAAGCAGTAGCAGTTGTAGCAGAAGCAGAAGGAAAAGCAGTAGAACAAGAAGGAGATGGAGAAACAGAAGGAGAAGCAGAAGGAGAAGAAGAAAGAGAAGCAGGTAAAGCAGAAGTAGAAGAAGCAGAAGGAGAATCAGAAGGAGAAGCAGAAGAAGGAGAAGGGGAAGCAGAAGCAGAAGAAGATGCAGAAGGAGAAGCAGAAGAAGCAGAAGCAGAAGGAGAAGCAGATAAAGCAGAAGAAGCAGAAGCATATGGAGAAGCAAAAGAAGGAGAAGGAGAAGCAGAGGCAGAAGAAGAAGCATAAGGACAAGCACAAGCAGTAGGAGATGCAGAAGGAGAATGCAGGAGAAGCAGAATAAGCAGAAGCTGAAGGAGAAGCAGAAGTAGGAGGAGGAGAAGGAGGAGAAGCAGAAGGAGAAGCAGAAGCAGAATGAGAAGCAGAAAGAGAAGCAGGAGGAGGACAAGAAGCAGAAGCAGGAGAAGCCGAAAGAGAAGAAGCAGAAACAAAAGCAGAAGGAGAAGCAGAAGCAGAAGGAGAAGCAGCAGAAGAAGTAGAACCAGAAATCCAGGCACGAGAAACAGAAGAAGCAGAAGCAGAAGGAGAAGCAAAAAGAGAAGCAGAAGGAGAAGTAGAAAAAGCAGCAGAAGAAGCAGAAAAACAAGCAGGAGAAGCAGAAGCAGAAAGAGAAGTAGAAGCAGAAGAAGCAGAAGAAGAAGCAGTAGAAGCATAAGAAGCAGAAGCAGGAGAAGCAGAACCAGAAGAAAAAGAAGAAGCATAAGAAGCAGAAGCAGAGGGAGAAACAGAAGAAGGAGAAGGAGCAGCAGAAGGTGAAGCAGAAGGAGATGCAGAAGCAGAAAGAGAAGCAGAAATAGAAGGAGAAGAAGAAGGAGAAGTTGGAGATTCAGAAGAAGCAGAAGCAGAAAGAGAAGCAGAAGAAGAAGGAGAAGCAGAAGGAGAAGGACAAGCAGGAGAAGCAGAAGAAGCAGAAGCGGGAGAAGCAGAAGAAGAAGAAGAAACAGAAGAAGGAGAAGGAGCAGAAGGAGAAGCAGAAGCAGAAGGAGAAGCAGAAAGAGAAGCAGAAGAAGCAGTAGCAGGAGAAGCAGAAGCAGAAGAAACAGAAGAAGCCGAAGAATCAGAAGGAGAACCTGAAGCAGAAGGAGAAGCAGAAGCAGCAGAAGCTGGAAAAGCAGAAGCAGAAGAAACCGAACAAGCAGAAGAAGCAGAAGCAGAACGAGAAGCAGAAGAAGAGGGAGAAAGAGAAGGATAAGGAGTAGGAGGAGCAGAAGCAGAATAAGAAGCAGAAAGAGAAGCAGACGGAGAAGCAGAAGGAGAAACAGAAGCAGAAGCAGGAGAAGCAGAAGCAGAAGCAGAAAGAGAAGAACAAGAAGGAGGAATTGAAGGAGAAGGAGAATGAGACGGAGAAGCAGAAGGAGAAGTAGGAGAAGCAGAAGAAGAAGAAACAGGAGAAGCAGAAACAGAAGAAATACAAAAAGCAGAAGAAGCAGAAGAAGAAGCAGCAGGAGAAGCAGAAGAAGAAGAAGGAGAAGGAGAAAGAGAAGGATTAGGAGTAGCAGAAACAGAAGGATAAGCAGAAGCAGAAAGAGAAGGAGACGGAGAAGCAGGAGAAGCAGAAGCAGGAGAAGCAGAAGCAGAATGAAAAGCAGAAGAAGGAGAAATTGAAACAGAAGAAGATGCAGAAGGAGAAGCAGAAGCAGAAGTAGAAGCAGAAAATGGAGAAGCAGTAGGAGAAGCATAAGGAGAAACAGAAGGAGAAGCAGGAGAAGCGGAAGCAGGAGAAGCAGAATCAAAAGAAATAGAAGAAGGATAAGAAGCAGAAGCAGAAAGAGAAGCAGAAACAGAAGGAGAAGCAGAAATAGAAGCAGAAGAAGCAGAAGCAGAACCTGAAGCAGAAGGAGAAGCCGGAGAAGCAGAAGAAGCAGAATCTGGAGAAGAAGGAGAACCAGAAGGAGAAGCAGAAAGAGAAGCAGAAGAAACAGAAGAAGCAGAAGCAGAAGCAGTAGCAGAAGAAGCTGAAGATGCAGAAGCAAATAGAGAAGCAGAAGGAATAGCAGAATAACGACAAGGAGAAACAGAAGGAGAGGAAGAATGAGAAGCAGAAGGAAAAGCAGGAAAAACAGAAGAAGCAGAAACAGACGGAGAAGCAGAAGAAGGAGAAGCAGAAGCAGAAGAAGAAGCAGAAGGAAAAGCACAAGCAGAAGGAGATGCAGAAGGAGTAGCAGGAGAAGCAGAAGAAGCAGAAGCAGAAGGAGAAGAAGAAGGAGAAGAAGCAGAATCAGAAGAAGCAGAAGGAGAAGTAGAAAGAGAAGCCGACGAAGAGAAGCAGAACGAGAAGCAGGAAAGCAGAAGAAGCAGAGCGGGAGAAGCAGAAGAAGAAGAAACAGAAGAAATAGAAGGAGCAGAAGCAGAAGGAGGAGCAGAAGCAGAAGGAGAAGCAGAAAGAGAAGCAGGAAAAGCAGAAGAAGCAGAAGCAGGAGAAGCAGAAGCAGAAGAAACAGGAGAAGGACAAGAAGCAGAAGCAGAAGGAGAAGCAGAAACAGGAGAAGCAGAAAGAGAAGGAGGGGAAGCAGAAGAAGCAGAAGCAGGAGAACCAGAAGCATAAGAATTCGAAGAAGCAGAAGCAGAACCTGAAGCAGAAGGAGAAGCAGGAGAAGCAGAAAAGGCAGAATCGGGAGAAGCAGAATGAAAAGCTGAAGGAGAAGCAGAAGCAGAAAGAGAATCAAAAGGAGAAGTAGAAGCGGAAGAAACAGAAGAAGCAGAAGCAGTAGCAGTTGCAGCAGAAGCAGAAGGAGAAGCAAAAGTAAAAGCAGAAGAACGAGAAGGAGAAGGAGAAACAGAAGGAGAAACAGAAGGAGAAGCAGAAGGAGAAGCAGAAGAAGCAGAAGGAGAAGCAGAAGGAGAAACAGAAGCAGAAGAAGCAGCAGAAGGAGAAGCAGAAGCAGAAGAAGATGCAGAAGTAGAAGCAGGAGAAGCAGAAGAAGCAGAAGCAGAAGGAGAAGGAGAAGTAGGAGAAGGAGAAGGAAGAGCAGCAGAAGCAATAGGAGAAACAGAAGGAGAAGCAGAAGCAGAATGAGAAGCAGAAAGAGAAGCAGTAGAAGAAGAAGAAGCAGGAAAACAGAAGCAGCAGAAAGAGAAGAAGAAGAAGAAGAAGAAGAAGAGGAAGAAGAAGTAAGAAGAAGAAGAAGAAGAAGAAGAAGAAGAAGAAGAAGAAGAGGAAGAAGAAGTATAAGAAGAAGAAGAAAAAGAAGAA
>NW_012293756.1:0-6318 GCF_000151885.1 Dipodomys ordii | reverse complement strand
TCAGTGATCTGCGGGGACACAGCGGGACACAGCGGGGACACAGCGGGGACACAGCGGGACCCAGCAGGACACAGCGGGACACAGCAGGACACAGCGGGGGACACAGCGGGACACAGCGGGGGACACAGCAGGACACAGCGGGGACACAGAGGGGACTCAGCAGGGGACATAGCGGGGGACAAATCGGGACACCACAGGACACAGTGGGACACAGCGGGACACAGTGGGGACACTGCGGAGACACAGCGGGGCAAAGTGGGGGACACAGCGGGACACAGCGGTACCCAGCAGGACCCAGCGGGGAAAGAGCGGGGACACAATGGGACACAGCGAGGACACAGCGGGACACAGTGGGGGACACAGTGTGACACAGCAAGGCACAACGGGGTCACAGCAGTGGACACAGCGGGACACAGCGGGGGACACAGCCAGACACAGCAGGGGACACAGCGGGACACAGTGGGGGACACAGCAGGGGACACATTGGGACACAGTGGGGGACACAGCGGGACACAGCGGGGACACAGCTGGACACAGTGGGGTACAGACCTGGACACAGCAAGGCACAACGGGGTCACAGCAGTGGACACAGCCGGACAAAGCGGGGCACAGAGCGGGACAGAGCGGGGATACAGCAGGTGCCACAGATGGACACAGCGGGACACAGTTTGACACAGTGGGGCACAGCAAGGACACAGCGAGGGACACAGCAGGGGACACAGCGGGACACCGCAGGGGACACAGGGAGGATACAGCGGGACACAGCAGGGGACACAGCAGAACCCAGCGAGGGACACAGCGGGGGACACAGTGGGACACAGCGGGGTACACAAAGAGGACCCAGCGGGACCCAGCGGGACATAGCTTCAATACAGCGGGGACACAGCGGGACACAGCGGGGTACACAGCTGGGGACACAACGGGACATAGTGGGGGACATAGCGGGATACAGCGGGACACAGCGGGACACAGAGGGACACAGCGCGGCACAGTTGGGACAAAGTGGGCGACACAGCGGGGAACAGAGAAGGACACAGCAGGGGACACATAGAGGACACAGCGGGACACAGCGGGGACACAGTTGGGACACAGCGGGGGACACTGAGGGGCACAAACGGGACAACAAGGAACACAGCGGAACACAGTGGGATAAAGCGGGACACTGCGTGGATACAGCGGGACACAGCGGTGGACACAGCAGGACACAGCGGGACACAGAGGGGGACGAGGCGGGACACAGCGGGGGACAGAGCGGGTGACACAGCGAGACACAACGGGTACAAAGCGAGACACAGCAGATTACACAGTGGAACACAGCGGGCACACAGCCGGGATACAACGGGACACAGTGGGGAAAGTGCGGGACAAAGCGTGACACAGCGGGAAATAGCGGGGTACACAACGGGACACACGGGGGATACAGCGGGGTACACTGCGGGACACACGGTGGACACAGCAAGGACACAGAGGGACACAGTGATAACACAGCGGGACACAGCGGGGGAAACAGCGGGACACAATGTGGACACAGCAGTGGACACAGCGGGACACAGCGGGGGACAGAGGGGGACACAGCGGGGGACACAGCGAAGACACATTGGGACACAGCGGGGACACAGCGGTACTCAGCGGGGGACACTGCAGTACACAGAGGGACACAGCGGGACACAGAGGGGGACATAGTGGGACAGAGGGGGGACACAGCAGGGGACACAGAGGAACTCAGCGGGACACAGCGGGGGACACAGGGGGGACACAGCGGGACACAGGGGGGGATAGAGCGAGACACATTGGGACACAGCGGGGACACAGCGGGACTCAGCGGGGGACACAGCAGTACACAGCGGGACACAGCAGTGATAGAGCTAGACAAAGCGGGGTACACAGCGGGACACACCGGGCACACAGCAGGGACACAGCGGGACACACCGGGACACAGTGGAGAAAGAGCGGGACACAGCGTGACACAGCAGGACACAGCGGGGTACACAGCGGGACACACGGGGAACACAGTGTGGACACAGCGGGACACAGCTGGGAACACAGCGACGACACAGCAGGACACAGCGGGGAACACAGGGGGGACAGAGCGGGACACAGCAGGACACAGAGGGGGACACAGTGGGACAGAGCAGAGGACACAGCAGGAAACACAGCGGGATACAGCGGGACACAGCGGGGGACACAGGGGGGACACAGCGGGACCCAGAGCGGGACACAGCGAGGACACATGGGGACACAGCGGGGACACTGCGGGGACACAGCGGGACAAAGCGGGGGACCCAGCGGGACACAGCGGGACACAGCAGGACCCAGCGGGGAAACAGCGGGGCACAGTGGGACACAGCAAGGACACAGCGGGACACAGCGGACACTGCGGGGCACAGCGGGGGACACAGCGGGACACAGCGGGGGACACAGGGAGGACACAGCGGAACACAGCATGGGACAAAGCAAGGACACAGCTGGAAACAGCGAGACACAGCGGGACACAGCGGGGACCCAGCAGTGGACACAGCGGGACACAGCGGGGGACAAAGCGGGACACCACGAAACACAGCAGGACACAGCGTGAAACAGCGGTGAACCTGCGGGGACACAGCGGGACACAGCGGGGGACACAGCCGGACACAGCAGGGACACAGCGGGGACACAGCGGGACCCAGCAGGACACAGCGGGGGACACAGCGGGACACAGCGGGACACAGCGGGGGACACAGCATGGACACAGTGGGACACAGTAGGACACAGCGTGGGAGCAAGCGGGAGACAGCGGAAGACACAGCGAGGACACAGCTGGACACAGCGGGGACACAGAGGGGACTCAGCAGGGGACATAGAGGGGAAAAAGCGGGACACCACGGGACACAGTAGGACACAGCGGGACACATCGGGGACACTGCGGGACACAGCCGGGGGACACAGCGGTGGACAGCGGGGGAAAGAGAAGGGACACAGCGGGACACAGAGGGGACACAGCTGGCCACAGAAGGGTACACAGCGGGGCACAGCGGACTCACAACAGGGACAGAGCTGGACACAGAGGGACACAGAGGGGACAGAGCGTGACACAGCGGGACACAGCGGGACACAGCAGGGGACTCAGCGGAACACAGCGGGGGACACAGGGAGGACACAGCTGGACACTGAGGGAGACAGAGCGAGGACACAGCCGGACACAGCAAAACACAGCGTGACACAGTGGGGACACAGCAGGGGACACAGCGGGACACAGCCGGGGACACACAGGGACACAGCGGGGTACACAGCAGGGACAAAGCGGGACACAGCGGGGGACACAGCGAGGACAAAGCGGGACACAGCGGTGACACAGCGGGACACAGCTGGGGCCACCACAGGACACAGCGGGACCCAGCGGGGACAAAGCGTGAGACACAGCGGTGGACAGAGCGGGAGACAGAGGCGGACACAGCGAGGACACAGCGGGACACAGCGGGGACACAGAGGTGGCTCAGGGGGGGCCACAGCGGGGGACAAAGCGGGACACCACGGAACACTGCGGGACACAGCGTGAAACAGCGGTGAACCTGCGGGGACACAGCGGGGGACACAGCGGGACACAGCGGGGACACAGCGGGGACACTGCGGGACACAGCAGGACACAGTGGGACACAGCAGGACACAGCGGGGGACACAGCGGGACCCAGCGGGACACAGCGGGGTACACAGCAGGGACACAGCGGGGACACAGCGGGACCCAGCAGGACACAGCGGGGGACACAGCGGGACACAGCGGGGGACACAGCCAGACACACCAGTGACACAGCGTGGGACAAAGCGGGAGACAGCGGAGGGCACAGCGAGGACACAGCTGGACACAGCGGGGACACAGAGGGGACTCAGCAGGGGACATAGAGGGGAAAAAGCGGGACACCACGGGACACAGTAGGACACAGCAGGACACAGCGGGGACACTGCGGGACACAGCCGGGGGACACAGCGGTGGACAGCGGGGGACAGAGAAGGGACACAGGAGGACAGAGAGGGGATACAGCTGGACACAGAAGGGTACACAGCGGGACACAGCGGACACACAGTGGGGACAGAGCTGGACACAGAGGGACACAGAAGGGACAGAGCGTGACACAGCTGGACACTGAGGGAGACAGAGCGAGGACACATCGGACACAGCGAAACACAGCGTGAAACAGTGGGGACACAGCAGGCGACACAGCGGGACACAGTGGGGGACACAGCGGTACAGAGCGGGGTACACAGCAGGGACAAAGCGGGACACAGCGGGGGACACAGCGAGGACACAGCAGGACACAGCGATGACAAAGCGGGACACAGCAGGGGACACAGCGAGGACACAGAGGGACACAGCGGTGACACAGCAAGAGACACAGCGGGGAACACAGCGGGACACAGCGGGGAACAAAGAGAGGACACAGCGGGACACAGCGGGACACAGCGTCGATAGAGCGGGGACAGAGCGGGACACAGCGGTGACACAGCGGGACTCAGCAGGGGACACTGCGGGACCCAGCGGGACCCAGCGGGGACACAGCAAGGACACAGCGGGGGACACAGCGTGACACAGCGGAACACAGCGGGGGACACAGCAAGGGACACAGCGGGGGACACAGAGGGACACAGTGGGGAACACAGAGAGGACACAGCAGGACACAGCGGGACACAGCGGGGGACACAGCGAGGACACAGCAGAACAAAGCGTGGGAAACAGCGAGGACACAGCGGGACACAGCGAGACACAGCGGGACACAGTGGGGACACAGCAGTAGACACAGCGAGACACAGCGGGGGACACAGCGGGACACAGCAGGGAACACAGCGAGGACACAGCGGGGACACAGCGGGGACACTGCGGGAACATAGTGGGACACAGCGGGGCACACAGCGGGACACAGCGGGATAAAGCTTGGAACACAGCAGGACACAGCGGGGGACACAGCGAGGATACAGCAGGACACAGCAGGACACAGTGTGGGACAAAGCGGGAGACAGCAGGGGACACAGCGAGGACACAGCGGGACACAGCGGCGAAAAATAGAGGACTCAGCGGGGGACACAGTGGGGGACAGAGCGGGACACAGCGGGACACTGCGCGGCACAGCGGGGGACACAGCGGGACACAGCGGGGGACCCAGCGGGACAAAGCGGGACACAGCGGGACACTGCGGGGCACAGCGGGGGACACAGCGGGACACAGCGGGGGACACAGGGAGGACACAGCGGAACACAGCATGGGACAATGCGAGGACACAGCGGGAAACAGCGAGACACAGCGGGACCCAGCGGGGACCCAGCAGTGGACACAGAGGGACACAGCGGGGGACAAAGCAGGACACCACGGAACACAGCAGGACACAGCGTGAAACAGCGGTGAACCTGCGGGGAAACAGCGGTACACAGGGGGGACACAGCGGGACCCAGCGGGACACAGCGGGGGACACAGCCGGACACAGCAGGGACACAGCGGGGACACAGCGGGACACAGCGGGACACAGAGGGGACACAGCTGGACACAGAGGGGTACACAGCGGGACACAGCGGACACACAGCGGGGACAGAGCTGGACACAGAGGGACACAGAGGGGACAGAGCGTGACACAGGTGGACACTGAGGGAGACAGAGCAAGGACACAGCCGGACACAGCGAAACAAAGCGTGACACAGTGGGGACACAGCAGGGGACACAGCGGGACACAGTGGGGGACACAGCGAGACACAGCGGGGTACACAGCAGGGACAAAGAAGGACACAGCGGGGAACACAGCGAGGACACAGCGGGACACAGCGGTGACACAGCGGGACACAGCTGGGGACACTTTGGGACACAGCGGGACACAGAGGGACACAGCAAGAACACAGCGGGGGACAGTGGGGGACACAGCGGGACACAGCAAGGCACAACGGGGTCACAGCAGTGGACACAGCAGGACACAGCGGGGGACACAGCGGGACACGGCGGGGGACACAGCGGTACACAGCGGGACACAGGGGGGACACAGCGGGACACAGCGGAGACAGAGCGGGGACACAGCAGGACCCGGCAGGACACAGCGGGGGACACAGCGGGACACAGCAGGACACAGCGGGGGACACTGCGGGGACACATTGGGACACAGTAAGACACAGCGTAGACAAAGCGGGAGACAGCAGAGGACACAGCGAGGACACAGCTGGACACAGCGGGGACACAGAGGGGACTCAGCAGGGGACATAGTGGTATAAAAGCGGGACACCACGGGACACAGTAGACACAACGGGACACAGCGGGGGACACAGTAGACAGAGCAGGGGACACAGCGGGGGACAAGGGGACACACGATA
>NW_012293755.1:0-6319 GCF_000151885.1 Dipodomys ordii | reverse complement strand
GACACAGCGGACACAGAATGGGACACAGCGAGGACACAGCAGGAAACAGCGGTACAGAGCGGCGACACAGCAGGGAAACAGCAGGGACACAGCGGGGACACAGCGGGGGCACAGCGGGACACAGCGGGACACAGTGGGACACAGCGGGGACAAAGCGTGAGACACAGCGGGGGACAGAAAGGGAGACAGCAGGGGACTCAGCGAGGAAACAGCGGGACACAGCGGTGACACAGCGGGGACTCAGCGGGGGACACAGTGGGACACAGCGGGACACAGCTGGGGGCACTGCGGGACACAGCGGGGGACACTGCGGGACACAGTGTGGGACAGAGCGTGGGACACAGCGAGACACAGCGGGCACAAACTGGGACACCACGGGACACAGTGGGACACAGCGGGACACAGCGGGGACAGTGCGGGAACATAGCGGGACACAGCGGGGTACACAGCGGGACTCAGCAGGACCCAGCGGGACCCAGCGGGACACAGCGTTGATACAGACGGGACACAGCGTTACACAGCAGGGTACACAGTTGGGGACACAGAGGGTCACAGTGGGGCACACAGCGGGACCCAGCGGGACACAGCGTCGATACAGAGGGCACACAGCGGGACACAGCGGGGTACACAGCTGGGGACACAATGGGACACAGCAGGGGACACAGCGAGGACACAGCGGAACACAGCGGAACACAGCTTGGACACAGCGGGGACACAGCGGGACACAGCGGGGGACAGAGCGAGGACACAGCGGGATAGAGCGGGACACAGCGTGGGACAAAGTGGGAGACAGCGGGGGAAACAGCGGGACGCAGCGGGGGACACTGCGGGACACAGTGTGGGACAGAGCATGGGACACAGCGAGACACAGCGGGGACAAAGCTGGACACAGCGGGGTACACAGAGGGACACAGCAGGGACACAGAGGGAAACAGTGTGACACAAAAGGACACAGCTTGACACAGCGGGGTACACAGCGGGACACAGCGGACACACAGCGGGGACACAGCGGGACACAGTGGGGACAGAGCGGGACACATTCGGACACAACGGGAGACAGCGGGGGACACAGCTGGACACAGCGGGGGACACAGCGAGGACACAGCGGGACACAGCGGGGAACACAGCGAGGACACAGCGGTGGACACAACGGGGGACACAGCGGGACACAGTGGGGAACACAGCGAGGACACAGCGGGAAACAGCGGGACACAGCGTCGAAACAGAGGGGACTCAGCGTGGGACACAGCGGGGGACACAGCGGGGGATAAAGTGGGACATCACGGGACACAGTGTGACACAGCGGGACACAGCGGGGACACTGCGGAGACACAGCAGGACAAAGCAGGGGACATAGCGGGACACAGCGGAACACAGCGGGGGACACAGCGGGGTACAGCTGAGACAGAGATGGGCCACAGCGGGACCCAGCGGTGACACAGCTGAACACTGCGGGGTACACAGCGGGACACAGCGGGCACACAGCTGGGGACACAGCGGGGACAAAGTGAGACAACACGGGACACAGCGAGGACACAGCGGGAAACAGCGGAACACAGCGGGGGACAAAGCGGGATGAAGCGGGGGACATAGCGGGACACAGCGGCACACAGTGGGGGACACAGCGGGGGACAGCGGAGACAGAGATGGGCCACAGCGGAACACAGCAGGACACAGCTTGGGACACAGCGAGGTACACAGCGGGACACAGCGGGACACAGCGTGGGACACAGCGGGACACAACGGGGAACACATCGAGGACCCAGCGGGACCCAGCAGGACACAGCGTCGATACAGAGGGGACACAGCGGGACACAGCGGGGTACACAGCTGAGGACACAACGGGACACAGCGGTGACATAGCTGGACACAGCGGGGTACACAGCGGAACACAGCGAGCACAACAGGGACACAGCGGGACACAGCGGGACACAGCGGGGACACAGTGGGACACAGCGGGACAAAGCGGGGGACACAGCGGGACACAGCTGGGGACACAGCGAGGACACAGCGGGATACAGCAGGGGACACAGTGAGGACACAGCCGGGGAAAAAGCGGGACACAGCGGGGACACAGAAGTGGACACAGCGGGACACAGCGGGGGACACAGTCGGACACAGCGGGGGAAACAGTGGGGGACACAGTGGGACACGGTGGGACACAGCGGGGGACACATGGGGAACACAGCGGGACACAGCGGGGACACTGCAGGACTCAGCGGAGGACACAGCAGTATACAGCAGGACACAGCGGGGACACAGCAGGGACACAGCGGGGGACACAGCGGGACACAGCGGGACACAGCGGGGGACACAGCGGGACACAGAGAGGGACACAGTGGGGTACACAGCGGGACACAGCTTGGGACACAGCGGGGACACAGTGGGACACACCGGGGGACAGAGCGATGACACAGCGGGATAGAGCGGGACACAGCGAGGACCCAGAGGAACACAGCGTGGGACACAGTGGCGGACACAGTGCGACACAGCGGGACACAGCGGGGGACAAAGCAGGACACCACGGAACACAGCAGGACACAGCGTGAAACAGCGGTGAACCTGCGGGGACACAGCGGGACACAGCGGAGGTCACAGCGGGACCAAGCAGGACACAGCGGGGGACACAGCGGGACACAGCGGGGACACAGCGGGGACACAGCGGGACACAGCAGGTCACAGCGGTGGACACAGCGGGACACAGCGGGACACAGCGGGGGACACAGCAGGGACACAGTGGGACACAGTAGGACACAGCGTGGGACAAAGCGGGAGACAGCAGAGGACACAGCGAGTACACAGCTGGACACAGCGGGGACACAAAGGGGACTCAGCAGGGGACATAGAGGGAAAAAAGCAGGACACCCCGGGACACAGTAGGACACAGCGGGACACAGCGGGGACACTGCGGGACACAGCCGGGGGACACAGCGGTGGACAGCGGGGGACAGAGAATGGACACAGGAGGACACAGAGGGGACACAGCTGGACACAGAAGGGTACACAGCGGGACACAGCGGACACACAGCGGGGACAGAGCTGGACACAGAGGGACACAGAAGGGACAGAGCGTGACACAGGTGGACACTGAGGGAGACAGAGCGAGCACACAGCTGGACACAGCGAAACAGAGTGTGACACAGGTGGACACTGAGGGAGACAGAGCGAGCACACAGCCGGACACAGCGAAACACAGCGTGACACAGTGGGGACACAGCAGGGGACACAGCGGGACACAGTGGGGGACACAGCGGGACACAGCGGGGTACACAGCAGGGACAAAAAAGGACACAGCGGGCGACACAGCGAGGACACAGCGGGACACAGCGGTGACACAGCGGGACACAGCTGGGGACACTGGGGGACACAGCGGGAAACAGAGGGACACAGCAAGGACACAGCGGGGGACAGTGGGGGACACAGCGGGACACAGCAAGGCACAACGGGGTCACAGCAGTGGACACAGCGGGACACAGCGGGGGACACAGTGGGACACAGCAGGGGACACAGGGGACACAGCGGGGACACAGCGGGGGACACAGAGGGACACAGCGGAGACACAGTGGGGACACAGCTGGACCCAGCAGGACACAGCGGGGGACACAGCGGGACCCAGCGGGACACAGCGGGGGCCACTGCAGGGACACATTGGGACACAGTAGGACACAGCGTGGGACAAAGCAGGAGACAGCGGAGGACACAGCGAGTACACAGCTGGACACAGCGGGGACACAGAGGGGACTCAGCAGGGGACATAGAGGGAAAAAAGCAGGACTCCACGGGACACAGTAGGACACAGCGGGACACAGTGGGGACACTGCCAGGGGACACAGCGGTGGACAGCGGGGGACAGAGAAGGGACACAGCGGGAAACAGAGGGGACACAGCTGGACACAGAAGGGTACACAGCGGGACACAGCGGGGACAGAGCTGGACACAGAGGGACACAGAAGGGACAGAGCGTGACACAGCTGGACACTGAGGGAGACAGAGCGAGGACACAGCCGGACACAGCGAAACACAGCGTGACACAGTGGGGACACAGCAGGGGACACAGCGGGACACAGCGGGGGACACAGCGGGACACAGCGGGATGCAGCGGGGACAAAGCGGGACACAGCGGGGGACACAGCGAGGACACAGCGGGACACAGCGGTGACAAAGCGGGACACAGCGGGGGACACAGCGAGGACACAGCGGGACACAGCGGTGACAAAGCGGGACACAGCGGGGGACACAGCGGGACACAGCGTCGATAGAGCGGGGACAGAGCGGAACACAGCGGTGACACAGCGGGACTCAGCGGGGGACACTGCGGGACCCAGCGGGACCCAGCGGGGACACAGCTGGACACAGTGGGGTACAGAGCCGGACACAGCAAGGCACAATGGGGTCACAGCAGTGGACACAGCCGGACAAAGCGGGGCACAGAGCGGGACAGAGCGGGGATACAGCAGGTGCCACAGAGGGACACAGCGGGACACAGCGGGGGACACAGCGAGGACACATTGGGACACAGCGGGTACACAGCGGGACTCAGCGGGGTACACAGCAGGACACAGCGGGACACAGTGCGACACAGTGGGGCACAGCAGGGACACAGCGAGTGACACAGCAGGGGACACAGCGGGACACCGCAGGGGACACAGGGAGGATACAGCGGGACACAGCAGGGGATACAGCGGAACCCAGCAAGGGACACAGCGGGGGACACAGGGGGACACAGCGGGGTACACAAAGAGGACCCAGCGGGACCCAGCGGGACATAGCTTCGATACAGCGGGGACACAGCAGGACACAGCGGGGTACACAGCTGGGGACACAACGGGACATAGTGGGGGACATAGCGGGATACAGCGGGACACAGCGGGACACAGCGGGGCACAGTTGGGACAAAGTGGGCGACACAGGGGGAACAGAGCAGGACACAGCAGGGGACACATAGAGGACACAGCGGGACACAGCGTCGATAGAGCGGGGACAGAGCGGGACACAGTGGTGACACAGCGGGTCTCAGCGTGGGACACTGCGGGACCCAGCGGGACCCAGCGGGGACACAGCAAGGACACAGCGGGGGACACAGCGGGACACAGCGGGGGACACAGCGAGGGACACAGCGGGGGACACAGCGGGACACAGTGGGAAACACAGAGAGGACACAGCAGGACCCAGCGGGACACAGCGTCGATACAGCGGGGACACAGCGGGACACAGCGGGGTCACTGCGGGACACAGTGGGGGACAAAGCGGGACACAGCGGGACACAGCGGGGACGCAGCGGGACACAGCGGGACACGGCGGGGGACACAGCAGGAAACAGAGTGGGACACAGTGGGGGAAACAGCTGGACACAGCGGGGAACACAGCGAGGACACAGTGGGACCCAGCGGGACACAGCGTCGATACAGCGGAGACACAGCGTTACACAGCATGGTACAAAGCTGTGGACACAACGGGACACAGTGGGGGCACAGCGGGACACAGCGGGACGCAGTGGGACACAGCGGGGACAAAGCGTGAGACACAGCAAGGGACAGAGCTGGAGACAGCGGGGACACAGCGGGGACACAGCGGGACACAGCGAGGACACAGCGGGACAGAGCGGGACACTGCAGGGCACAGCGGGGGACACAGCGGGACACAGCGGGGGACACAGGGAGGACACAGCGGAACACAGAGTGGGACACAGTGAGGACACAGCCGGACACAGCGGGACACAGCGGGACACAGCATGGACCCAGCAGTGGACACAGCGGGACACAGCGGGGGACACAGCGGAACACAGCGGGGGACACATGGAGGACTCAGCGGGACAAAGCGGGGACACAGCGGCGACTCACCGGGGGACACAGCGGGGGACAAAGCGGGACACCACAGAACACAGTGGGAAACAGCGGGATACAGCGGGGAAACTGCGGGGACACAGGGGGACAAAGCGTGGGACACATAGGGACACAGCGGGACACAGTGGGACACAGCCGGGGACACAGGGGGGACACAGCGGGACCAAGCGGGACACAGCGTCGATACAGCGGGGACACAGCGGGACACAGCGGGGGACACAGCGAGGACACAGAAGAACACAGCGTGGGAAACAGCGAGGACACAATGGGACACAGCGGGGACACAGCGGGACCCAGCGCGGGACACAGCGAGGACACATTGGGACACAGCGGGGATACAGCGGGACCCAGCGCGGACACAACAGTACACAGCGGGACACAGCGGGGGACCCAGAGAGGTAAACAGCAGACTCAGCGGGGAACACAGCGAGGACCAAGCGGGACCAGAGGGATTGTAACGTCGATACAGCCGGGGA
>NW_012293754.1:0-2242 GCF_000151885.1 Dipodomys ordii | reverse complement strand
CACTATGGACGGCACTGCCTATATCTGGCTCTAATAATTAGTCCTCAGTTGTGTTCAGCCGCATGACCTCTGCCGGGAACACTCAGAATGAGGTTCTGAGTTATTGCAACATAGGAGCGTTTCTCTGCTTTCAAGGCTTCTTAGGAAGAATTCCGGAATCTTGCTGCCGGCAGGCCTCCGGCTGCTCCGTGTGAACATCTCCCAATAAATCCCCTATGGCTTCTTGTACACCCGTCAGGTTTGGCCAGTGTACGCAGTTTGCATTGCTGCACATTTCCGCCTGCATAGCTCTGACACGGTAGCAAACTTTCAGGCGAGGCAGCCAGATAGGCTGGTCCCTGTGGGACATTGCCAGCAGACTGGGTATATCTGCTTCGCGTTCTTCTCACCTGAGTGCTACTGATTCCAGCTTTGACGGCTACACTCTACTCAACCGGAGCAGTAAGTTGAACCTCTACTTATGGCACTCTGTGAAAGTTTGGAGAACTAGAGCTCTGTTGTTTGTCCGTGACCACAGTTCCTACATCTGGCTCCAATTAATCCATGGTTGTGTTCAGCCGAATGACCTCTGCCGGGAACACTGAGAATGAGGTTCTGAGTTATTGCAACATCGGAGCCTTTCACTGCTTTCAAGGCTTCTTAGGAAGAATTCCGGAATCTTGCTGCCGGCAGGCGTCCAGCTGTCCCGGGCGAACATCTCCTTGTAAATCCCCCCGTAGTTTCTTCTACACCCGTGAAGTTTGGTCGGGATACACAGTTTGCATTTCTGCACAATCGTGCCTGCATAGCTCTGCCACGGTTGCAAACATTGAGTCGCGTCAGCAGGTTAACCTGGTCCCAGTAGGACACTGCCAGCAGACTGGGTATATCTGCTTCCCGTTCTCACCTGAGTGCTACTGATTCCAGCGTTGATGGCTACACTCTACTCAACCGGAGCAGTAAGTTGAATCTCTACTTATGGCACTCTGTGAAAGTTGGGAGAAGTAGAGCTCAGATGTTCGCCTTGCGTCCACTCTCCATCCAGCACTATGGACGACACTATCTACATCTGGTTATAATTAGTCCACAGTTGTGTTCACCCGAATGACCTCTGCCGTGAACACTCAGGTTTTGAGTTATTGCAATATAGGAGAGTTTCACTGCTTTCAAGGCTTCTTAGGAAGAATTGCGGAATCTGGCTGCCAGCAGGCCTCCGGGTATTCCGGGTGAACATCTCTTTGTAAATCCCCGGTGGTTTCTTGTAAACTGTGAAATTTGTCCAGGGTACACATTTTGTATTGCTGCACAATTGCGCCTGCTTAGCTCTGTCGCGGTTGCAAACATTCAGGCATGGCATCCAGATACGCTAGTCCCATAGGACACTGCCAGCAGACGGGGTATATCTGCTTCCCGTTCTTCTCAACTGAGTGCTACTGATTCCAGCTTTGACGGCAAAACTCTACTCAACCGGACCAGTAAGTTGAAGCACATATGGCACTCTGTGAAAGTTTGGAGAACTGGAGCTCTGTTGTTTGGCATGCGACCACACTGCCCACATCGTGCTCTAATTAATCCACTGCTTACACCTGGCTCTAATTAGACAACGGTTGTGTTCAGCCGAATAACCTCTGCCGGGAAGACTCAGAATGATATTCTGAGTTATTGCAATATAGGAGCGTTTCAATGCTTTCAAGGCTTCTTAGGAAGAACTCCGTCGTCTTGTTGCCGGCTGGCCTTTGTCTGTTCCGTGCGAACATCTCATTATAAATCCCCCATGGATTTTTGTACACCGGTGAAGTTTGGCCAGGAAACGCAGTGTGCATTGCTGCACAATTGCGCCTGCATAGCTCTGCCGTGGTTGCAATCATTCAGGCGTGGCAGTCAGATACGCTGGTCCCCTTAGGACACTGCCAGCGGACTGGGTATATCTGTTTCCCTTTCTTCTCACCTGAGTGCTACTGATTCCAGCTTTGACGGCGACACTCTATTCAACCGGAACAGTAAGTTGAACCTCTACTTATGCCACTCTGTAAAAATTTGGAGAACTAGAGCTCAGTTCTTTGGCAAGCGACCACACTGCCTACATTTGGCTCTAATTAATCCACTGCATAAGTCTGCCTCTAATTAGTGCACGGTTGTGTTCAGCCGAATGACTTCCGCTGGGAACACTGAGAATGAGGCTCTGAGTTATTGCAACATAGGAACATTTCACTGCTTTCAAGCCTTCTTAGGAAGAATTCCGGAATCTTGCTGCCGGCAGGCC
>NW_012293753.1:0-6321 GCF_000151885.1 Dipodomys ordii | reverse complement strand
CGGACACAGCGTCGATACAGCGGGGATACAGCATTACACAGCGTGGTTCACATCTGTGGACACAGCGGGACACAGTGGGGGCAGAGCGGGACACAGTTGGACACAGCGAGGACAAATCGTGAGACGTAGTGGGGGACAGAGCGGGAGACAGCAGGGGACACAGCGAGGACACAGCAGTACACAGCGGGACACAGCAGGGACAGAGCGGGACAGAGCGGGACACAGCGGGACACAGCGGGAGGCACAGCGGGACACAGCGGAGGACCCAGCGAGGACACAGCGGGACACAGCGGGGGAAATAGCGGGACACAGCAGTAGACAAAGGGGGACAGAGCGGGGACACAGCGGGACACAGCGGTGGACAGAGCGGTACACAGCGGTGGACACAGCGAGGACACAGCGGGACCCAGCGGGACACAGCGTCGATACAGCGGGGACAGAGTGGGCCACAGCGGAACACAGCAGGAACAAAGCAGTAGACACAGCAGGACACAGCAGGGGACACAGCGGGACACAGCCGGGGACACAGGGAGGACAGAGCGGGACACAGCGGGGACACAGCGGGGACTCAGCGGGGGACACAGCGGGGGACACAGCGGGGGACAAAGCGGGACACTACGGGACACAGCGGAACACAGCGGGGACAAGGAGGAGACAGAGAAGTACACAGCGAGGACAAAGCGGGACAAAGCAGGGTAAACAGCAGGGGACACAGCGGGACACAGCGGGACACAGCGGGGGACACAGCAAGACACAGCGGGGGACACAGTGAGGACACAGCGGGATACAGCGGGGGACACAGCGAGGACACAGCGGGGGACACACCGGGGGACACAGCGGAACACAGCAGGGAACACAGCGAGGACACAGCGGGACCCAGCAGGACACAGCGTCGATACAGCGGGGATACAGCGTTACACAGTGTGGTTCACATCTGTGGACACAAGGGGACACAGTGTGGGCACAGCGGGACCAGCGGGACACAGTGGGACAAAGCAAGGACAAATCGTGAGACACAGCGAGGGACAGAGCTCGAGACAGCGGGGGACACAGCTAGGACACAGCAGGGCACAGCGGGACACAGCAGGGACAGAGCGGGACACAGCGGGACACAGCGGGACACAGCGGGGGGCACAGCGGGACCCAGCGGGGAACCCAGCGAGGACACAGCAGGAGAAAGCGGGGGACACAGCGGTGACAATGCTGGACACAACGGAGTACATAGCAGGACCCAGCGGGACACAGCATCGATACAGCAGGGACACAGCATTATACAGTATGGTACACACCTGTGGACACAACGGGACACAGTGGGGCACAGCGGGACACAGCGGAACACAGTGGGACACAGCAGGGCAAAGCGTGAGACACAGTGGGGGACAGAGAGTGAGACAGCGGGGGACACAGCGAGGACACAGCGGGACACAGCGGGGGAAACAGCGGGACACAGCGGTGGACACAGGGGGACAGAGCGGGGGACACAGCGGGACACAGCGGGGGAAACAGCGGGACACAGCGGTGGACACAGCGGGACAGAGCGGGGACACAGCGGGACACAGCAGTGGACATAGCGGGACACAGCGGTGGACACAGCGAGGACACAGTGGGACCCAGCGGGACACAGCGTCGATACAGCGGGGACAGAGTGGGCCACAGCGGGGTACACAGCTGGGGACACAACGGGGCACATCGGGGGACACAGCAAGGACTCAGTGGAACACAGCATGGGACACAGTGAGGACACAGGTGGACACAGCGGGACACAGTGGGACACAGCAGGAACACAGCAGTAGACACAGCGGGAAACAGCAGGGGACACAGCGGGACACAGCGGGGGACACAGGGAGGACAGAGCGGGACACAGCGGGGACACAGCGGGGACTCAGCGGGGGACACAGCGGGGGACAAAGCGGGACACCACGGGACACAGCGGGAAACAGCGGTGACCCTGCGGGGACACAGCGGGGGACACAGCAAGGACACAGTGGGACACAGCAGGGGACACAGCGAGGACACAGCGGGGGACACAGCGGGGGACACTGCGAGACACAGCGGGGAACACAGCGAGGACACAGCGGGACCCAGCGGGACACAGCGTCGAAACAGCGGGGACACAGCGTTACACAGCAGGGTACACAGCTGTGGACACAACGGGACACAGTGGGGACACAGTGGGGGCACAGCAGGACACAGCAGAACACAGTGGGACACAGCGGGGACAAAGCGTGAGACACAGCGGGGACAGAACAGGAGACAGCGGGGGACACAGCGAGGACACAGCGGGACACAGTGGGAGACACAGCGGGACACAGCGGTGGACACAGCGGGACAGAGCGGTGGACACAGCGGGACACAGCGGTGGACACAGTAGGACACAGCGGTGGACACAGCGAGGACACAGCAGAACCCAGCGGGACACAGGGTCTATACAGCGGGGACAGAGTGGGCCACAGCGGGGTACACAGTTGGGGACACAACGGGGCACATCGCAGGACACAGCAAGGACTCAGCGGAACATAGCGTGGGACACAGTGAGGACACAGGGGGACACAGCGGGGACACAGCGGGGACTCAGCGGGGGACACCGCTTGGGACAAAGCGGGACACCACGGGACAGAGCGGGACACAGCGGGGACAAGGGGGAGACAGAGCGGGACACAGCGAAGACACAGCGGGACACAGCGGGGGACACAGAGGGGCACAGCGGCGGACACAGCGGGACAAAGCAGGGTACAGAGCAGGGGACACATCGGGATACAGAGGGACACAGCGGGGGACCCAGCGGGAAACAGCGGGGGGCCCAGCGAGGACACAGCGGGACACAGCGGGGGACAAAGACAGGAAAACAGCGGGGGACAAACCGGGGGACACAGCAGGACACAGCAGGGAACACAGCGAGGACACAGCGGGACCCAGCGGGACCCAGCGTCGATCCAGCGGGGATACAGCGTTACACAGTGTGGTACAAATCTGTGGACACAAGGGGACACAGTGGGGGCACAGCGGGACAGAGCGGGACACAGTGGGACACAGCGAGGACAAATCGTGAGACACAGCGGGGGACAGAGCGGGAGACAGCGGGGGACACAGCGAGGACACAGCAGGACACAGCGGGACACAGCAGGGACAGAGCGGGACACAGTGGGACCCAGCGGGACACAGCAGGGGACAAAGCGGGACACAGTGGGGGACCCAGCGAGGACACAGTGGGACACAGCGGGGGACACAGTGAGGACACAGCGGGGGACACTGTGGGGGACACTGCGGGACACAGCGGGGAACACAGCGAGGACACAGCGAGACCCAGCGGGACACAGCTTCGATATAGCGGGGACACAGCGTTGCACAGCGTGGTACACAGCTGTGGACACAACGGGACACAGTGGGGGCACAGCGGGAAACAGCGGAACACAGTGGGACACTGCTGGGACAAAGCGTGAGACACAGCGGGGGACAGAGCAGGAGACAGCGGGGGACACAGCGAGGACACAGTGGGACACAGCGGGACACAACGTCGATACAGCGGGGACACAGTGAGCCATAGCGGGGTACACAGCTGGGGACACAACGGCGCACATCGGGGGACACAGCAAGGACTCAGCGGAACACAGCGTGGGACACAGTGAGGACACAGGGGGACACAGCGGGACACAGAGGGACACAGCAGGAACAAAGCAGTAGACACAGCGGGACACAGCAGGGGACACAGCGGGACACAGCGGGGGACACAGGGAGGACAGAGCGGAACAAGGCGGGGACACAGCGGGAACTCAACGGGGGACACAGCGCGGGACAAAGCGGGACACCACGGGACACAGTGAGACACAGCGGGGAAAAGGAGGAGACAGAGCGGGACACAGCGAGGACACAGCGGGACACAGCGGGGGACACAGCGAGGACACAGCGGGACACAGCGGGGGACACAGCGAGGACACAGCGGGGGACACAGCGGGGGACACTGCGGGACACAGCAGGGAACACAGCGAGGACACAGTGAGACCCAGCGAGACACAGTGTCGATACAGCGGGGATACAGCATTACACAGTGTGGTACACATCTGTGGACACAAGGGGACACAGTGTGGGCACAGCGGGGCACAGCGGGACACAGTGGGACAAAGCAAGGACAAATCGTGAGACACAGCGAGGGACAGAGCTCGAGACAGCGGGGGACACAGCTAGGACACAGCAGGGCACAGCGGGACACAGCAGGGACAGAGCGGGACACAGCGGGACACAGCGGGGGACACAGCAGGACACAGCGGGGAACCCAGCGAGGACACAGCAGGACAAAGCGGGGGATACAGCGGTGACAAAGCTGGACACAATGGAGTACATAGCAGGACCCAGTGGGAAACAGCGTCGATACAGCAGGGACACAGCATTATACTGAATGGTACACAGCTGTGGACACAACGGGACACAGTGGGGGCACAGCGGGACACAGCGGAACACAGTGGGACAGAGCAGGGCAAAGCGTGAGACACAGTGGGGGACAGAGAGTGAGACAGCGGGGGACACAGCGAGGACACAGCGGGACACAGCGGGGGAAACAGCGGGACACAGGGGGACAGAGCGGGGGACACAGCGGGACACAGCGGGGGACACAGCAGGACAGAGCGGGAACACTGCGGGACACAGCGGTGGACACAGCGGGACCCAGCGGTGGACACAGCGAGGACACAGTGGGACCCAGCGGGACACAGCGTCGATACAGCGGGGACAGAGTGGGCCACAGCGGGGTACACAGCTGGGGACACAACGGGGCACATCGGGGGACACAGCAAGGACTCAGCGGAACACAGCTTGGGACACAGTGAGGACACAGGGGGACACAGAGGTACACAGCGGGACACAGCAGGAACACAGCACTAGACACAGCGGGAAACAGCAGGGGACACAGCGGGACACAGCGGGGACACAGAGAGGACAGAGCGTGACACAGCGGGGACACAGGGGGGACTCAGCCGGGGACACAGCGGGGGACAAAGCAGGACACCACGGGACACAGCGGGAAACAGCGGTGACCCTGCGGGGACACAGCGGGACACAGCGGGGGACACAGCAAGGACACAGCGGGACACAGCAGGGGACACAGCGAGGACACAGCGGGGGACACATCGGGAGACACTGCGAGACACAGCGGGGAACACAGCGAGGACACAGCAGGACCCAGAGGGACACAGCGTCGATACAGCGGGGACACAGCGTTACACAGCGAGGTACACATCTGTGGACACAACGGGACACAGTGGGGGCACAGCGGGACACAGCAGAACACAGTGGGACACAGCGGGGACAAAGCGTGAGACACAGCGGGGGACAGAGCGGGAGACAGCGGGGGACACAGCGGTGGACAAAGCGGGACAGAGCGGGGGACACAGCGGGACACAGCGGTGGACACAGCGGGACACAGCGGTGGACACAGCGAGGACACAGCCGAACCCAGAGGGACACAGGGTAGATACAGCGGGGACAGAGTGGGCCACAGCGGGGTACACAGTTGGGTACACAACGGGGCACATCGGAGGACACAGCAAGGACTCAGCGGAACACAGCGTGGGACACAGTGAGGACACAGGGGGACACAGCGGGACACAGCGGGACAGAGCAGGAACACAGCAGTAGACACAGCGGGACACAGCCGGGGACACATTGGGACACAGCGGGGACACAGCGGGGACACAGCGGTACTCAGCGGGGGACACAGCAGTACACAGCGGGACACAGCGGGAACACAGCGGGGACTCAGCGGGGGACACAGCGGGGGACAAAGCGGGACACCACGGGACAGAGCGGGACACAGCGGGGACAAGGGGGAGAAAGAGCGGGACACAGCGAAGACCCAGCGGGAAACAGCGGGGGACACAGCGGGACACAGCGGCGGACACAGCGGGACAAAGCAGGGTACAGAGCAGGGGACACATCGGGATACAGAGGGACACAGCGGGGGACCCAGCGGGAAACAGCGGGGAGCCCAGCGAGGACACAGCGGTACACAGCGGGGGACACAGACAGGAAAACAGCGGGGGACACACCGGGGGACACAGCGGGACACAGCAGGGAACACAGCAAGGACACAGAGGGGACACAGCGGAGACACAGTGGGGACTCAGCTGGGGAAACAGCGGGGGACAAAGCGGGACACCACTGAACACAGCGGGACACAGCGCGAAACAGCGGTGACCCTGCGGGGACACAGAGGGACACAGCGGGGGACACAGCGGGAAACAGCGGGACAGAGTGGGGGACACAGCGGGACACAGCGGGGGACACAGCGAGGACACAGTGGGACACAGCGTGGGACAAAGTGGGAGAAAG
>NW_012293752.1:0-1440 GCF_000151885.1 Dipodomys ordii | reverse complement strand
GTTGCCCACTTCATGAATACTCTGCTATTCGCATACACTGTATGTTTCGTAAAAATTGTGTTATCGCGCGGCAATTGGAGGGAATTAGGCGCTTGCTTTATTCGTTTTATCTTTTTGTTGCCAGCACAAACTTGCAAGGGGAGCTTTCTTTTGAGTTTAGGCATTTGCAGAGGTTTCTGCACAAGCCAGGGTAGAAGGAGGAGGAAGGAGAGGTGGAAGAAGAGGAGGAAGGAGAGGAAGAAGGAGGTAAAGGAGGAATGAGAGGAGGAGGAGGAGGCCCCGCGGCCGCCTCCGCCGCCAGTGCAGCCATGGTCCGGGTGCCCCCAACCTGTCATCCCCCGAAGCCCGGTGCTTCGGCCGCATCAGCCGAAGCCAGTGTGAGTGACTGCTGGTGCTGGCCTGCGCGTGCCCATGTGCCCGCCTCTCCACCCCCCCCGCCCCCCGACCCCCTCGGGTCGCCCGTCCCGGCGCTGCCCTGCGCCCCCCTTACACACACACACACACACTCGGGGTGCGGGGCTCCCCCTCCACTGCCACCCACTTGGGATCTCTCCCGGAGCACGCTCCCCTCCCCTCGCCGCCCCCTCCACACTGACCCTCTTTCTCTCTCTCTTCCTCCCCCCCCCCAGGAAGGGGCGGCTGTGCCATGCTCCACCGCCGCCTGGGGGACACAGCTGGCTCCCTGCTGCTCCACCCCAAGCCTCCACTGCTGAGCCTCTGCGAGGAAGAGGAGGGTCAGGAAGAAGAGCCAGGCGTGGAGCCCCACTGACAGTAGGAGCCCCACCCTCGGGCCACTGGAGGGGGGAACCGGGGCCACCCACCGACCGACCCACTGGACTGCCCGCCAGCCCACTGTCCCGCCACCCCGCCACCCATGCTGGGGCCGCCCCGCCGCACCCTCGGACCCCAGGGCCGGATTTCCATGCAAGCTCCCTGGCTCCCTCCCAAGTGGATATGACAGGCAGCACCCCAGGCCTGAGCCACCCACCAATGCTGGCCGCTGCCCTGACCGGCCGGGCTACAGGTTGGGCTCTTACCCATACAGGTGAGCCCAGCGCCGGCCATGCCCCCCCACTCCTCACAGGGGGCAAGGGGCTCCCCGCACCCCTGTCCCCTTCCCGGACCACACACACACACAAAAGGGGTCTATACTATTCATTCCCTTCAAGTGATTCTTTATTCATTTATTTTTGGGTCTCTCACCCCAAAAAAAGGATCTGAAAAATAATGCTTTTTTTTTTGGGGGGAAGACTTCTAACAAAGAAGCGGCCTCTTTCTCCTCCATCATCAAACAGGTTTTATTGGGGGATCCTGGCAGGGGGCAGTGGGAGGGTGGGTAGGCGTCTGGGTGAATGATGATTTTCCAGTTAAATGCCATTTTCTTTGCCCAGAGCTCCAGCTATCTATCTTTTTCCTTTTTTTTTCGGGGGGGGGGTCCGG
>NW_012293751.1:0-6324 GCF_000151885.1 Dipodomys ordii | reverse complement strand
GGGTAAATGCCCAGGAATGGGATTGCTGGATCATAGAAGGAGTTCTCTGTTTAGTCTTTTGAGGAACCTCCATACTGCTTTTAGAGTAGTTGAACCAGTGTGCATTTCTACCAACAGTGTAGTAGTATTCCCTTTTGGTGACATTCCTGCCAGCATGTACTATTACTTGTTAAGCGGGAGAAGCAGAAGAAGAAGAAACAGAAGAAGGAGAAGGAGCAGAACCAGAAGGAGAAGCAGAAGGAGAAGCAGAAAGAGAAGCAGGAAAAGCAGAAGAAGCAGAAGCAGGAGAAGCAGAAGGAGAAGAAACAGGAGAAGGACAAGAAGCAGAAAGAGAAGCAGTAGCAGCAAAAGAGGCAGGAAAAGCAGAAGCAGAAGAAAGAGAAGAAGAAGACGACGAAGAAGAAGAAGAAAAAGAAGCAGCAGCATAAGGAGAAGCATAAGGAGAAGTATAAGGAGAAGCAGTAGAAGGAGAAGAAGCAGAAGCAGGAGAAGCAGAAGCAGAAGAAAAAGAATAAGCAAAAGAAGCAGAAGCAGAAGCAGTGAGAGAAGCAGAAGAAGGAGAAGGAGAAGGAGCAGCAGAAGGAGAAGCAGAAGCAGAAAGAGAAGCAGAAACAGAAGGAGAACAAGAAGGAGAAGCAGGAGAATCAGAAGAAGCAGAAAGAGAAGGAGAAGAAGGAGAAGCAGAAGTAGAATCAGAAGAAACAGAAGAAGAAGAAGCAGAAGAAACAGAAGCAAAAGAAACAGAAGGAGAAGAGCAGAAGCAGAAGCAGAAGGAGAAGCAGAAAGAGAAGCAGGAGAACCAGAAGAAGCAGGAGAAGCAGAAGCAGAAGAAACAGGAGAAGCCGAAGAAGCAGAAGCAGAATCTAAAGCAGAAGGAGAAACAGAAGAAGCACAATCTGAAGCAGAAGCAGAAGAACCAGAAATAGTAGAATAAGCAGAAGCAGAAGCACCAGGACAAGCAGAAGAACAAGAAGGAGAAGGCGAAAGAGAAGGATTAGGAGTAGGAGAAGCAAAAGGATAAGCTGAAGCAGAAAGAGATGCAGAAGGAGAAGCAGCACAAGAAGTAGGAGAAGCAGGAGAAGCAGAAGCAAGAGAAGCAGAAGAAACAGAAGACGCAGAAGCAGAATGAGAAGCAGAAGGAGAAATTGAAGCAGAAGGAGAAGCAGAAGGAGAAGCAGAAGAAGGAGAAGTAGAAGCAGAAAGAGAAGCAGAACGAGAAGCAGGAGAAGCAGAAACAGAAGAAACAGAAGAAGGAGAAGAAGTAAAAGCAGAAGGAGAAGCAGAAACAAGGAAAAGCAGAAAGAGAAGCAGGAGAAGCAGAAGAAGCAGCAGCAGGAGAAGCAGAAGCAGAAGAAGCCGAAGAAGCAGAAGCAGAACCTGAAGCAGAAGGAGAAGCAGGAGAAGCAGAATCTGGAGAAGCAGAAGGAGAAGCAGAAGCAGAAAGAGAAGCAAAAGCAGAAGGAGAAGCAGAAGGAGTAGCAGAAGAAACAGAAGAAGCAGAGGCAGTAGCAGAAGATGCAGAAGCAGAAGGAGAAGCAGAAGGAAAAGCAGAAGAACGAGAAGGTGAGGGAGAAGGAGAAACAGAAGGAGAAGCATAAAGAGAAGCAGAAGAAGGAGCAGGAGGAGGAAAAGCAGCAGGAGAAGCAGAAAGAGCAGCAGAAGGAGGAGCAGGAGATGCAGAAACAGGAGAAGCATAAGCAGAACAAGCAGGAGAAGGACAAGAATCAGAAGGAGAAGCAGAAACAGAAGGAGAAGCAGAAAGAGAAGGAGGGGAAGCAGAAGAAGTAGAAGCAGGAGAAGCAGAAGCATAAGAATCCGAAGAAGCAGAAGGAGAACCTCAGGCAGAAGGAGAAGCAGGAGAAGCAGAAGAAGCAGAATCTGGAGAAGCAGAAGGAGAAGCAGAAGCAGAAAGAGAATCAAAATCAGAAGGAGAAGAAGAAGAAACAGAAGAAGTAGAAGCAGTAGCAGTTGTAGCAGAAGCAGAACGAGAAGCAGAAGGAAAAGCAGAAGAACAAGAAGGAGAAGGAGAAACAGAAGGAGAAGCAGAAGGAGAAGCAGAAAGAGAAGCAGGTAAAGCAGAAGAAGAAGAAGAAGAAGGAGAATAAGAAGGAGAAGCAGAAGAAGGAGAAGGAGAAGCAGAAGCAGAAGATGCAGAAGGAGAAGCAGAAGAAGCAGAAGCAGAAGGAGATGCAGAAGCAGAATGAGAAGCAGAAACAGAAGGAGAAGCAGAAAGAAAAAGAGGGGAAGCAGAAGAAACAGAAGCAGGAGAAGCAGAAGCATAAGAATCCGAAGAAGCAGAAGCAGAACCTGAAGCAGAAGGAGAAGCAGGAGAAGCAGAAGAAGCCGAATCTGGAGAAGCAGAATGAGAAGCTGAAGGAGAAGCAGAAGCAGAAGCAGAAAGAGAATCAAAAGCAGAAGGAGAAGCAGAAGAAACAGAAGAAGCAGAAGCAGTAGCAGTTGCAGCAGAAGCAGAAGGAGAAGCAGAAGGAAAAGTAGAAGAACGAGAAGGAGAAGGAGAAACAGAAGGAGAAGCAGAAGGAGAAGCAGGAGAAGCAGAAAGAGAAGCAGGTAAAGCAGAAGAAGAAGAAGCAGAAGGAGAATCAGAAGGAGAAGCAGAAGAAGGAGAAGGAGAAGCAGAAGCAGAAGAAGATGCAGAAGGAAAAGCAGAAAAAGCAGAAGCAGAAGGAGAAGCAGGAAAAGCAGAAGAAGCAGAAGCAAAAGGAGAAGCAAAAGAAGGAGAAGGAGAAGCAGAGGCAGAAGAAGAAGCATAAGGACAAGCACAAGCAGAAGGAGAAACAGGAGAAGCAGTAGAAGCAGAAGCTGAAGGAGAAGCAGAAGTAGGAGAAGGAGAAGGAGGAGAAGCAGAAGCAGAAGGAGAAGCAGAAGCGGCAGATAGAGAAGCAGGAGAAGCACAAGAAGCAGAAGCAGAAGCAGAACGAGAAGCAGGAAAAGGAGAAGAAGCAGAAGCAAAAGGAGAAGCAAAAGAAGGAGAAGGAGAAGCAGAGGCAGAAGAAGAAGCATAAGGAGAAGCACAAGCAGAAGGAGATGCAGAAGGAGAAGCAGGAGAAGCAGAAGAAGCAGAAGATGAAGGAGAAGCAGATGTAGGAGAAGGAGAAGGAGGAGAAGCAGAAGCAGAAGCGGAATGAGAAGCAGAAAGAGAAGCAGGAGAAGCACAAGAAGCAGAAGCAGGAGAAGCCGAAAGAGAAGAAGCAGAAGAAGCAGAATCAGAACCAGAATTAGAAGCAGAAGCAGAAGGAGAAGCAGCAGAAGAAGTAGAACCAGAAATTCAGGAAGGAGAAACAGAAGAAGTAGAAGCAGAAGCAGAAGGAGAAGCAAAAAGAGAAGCAGTAGGAGAAGTAGAAGAAGCAGCAGAAGGAGAAGCAGCAGAAGAAGCAGAAAAACAAGCAGGAGAAGCAGAAGCAGAAAGAGAAGTAGAAGCAGAAGAAGCAGAAGCAGAAGAAGAAGCAGTAGAAGCACAAGAAGCAGAAGCAGGAGAAGCAGAAGCAGAAGATAAAGAAGAAGCATAAGAAGCAGAAGCAGAGGGAGAAAAAGAAGAAGGAGAAAGTCAGCAGAATGTGAAGCAGAAGGAGATGCAGAAGCAGAAAGAGAAGCAGAAACAGAAGGAGAAGAAGAAGGAGAAGTTGGAGAAACAGAAGAAGCAGAAGCAGAAGCAGAAAGAGAAGGAGAAGAAGGAGAAGGAGAAGCAGAAGGAGAAGGACAAGCAGGAGAAGCAGAAGAAGCAGAAGCGGGAGGAACAGAAGAAGAAGAAGAAGAAACAGAAGAAAGAGAATGAGCAGAAGGAGAAGCAGAAGCAGAAGGAGCAGCAAAAGAGAAGCAGAAGAAGCTGAAGAAGCAGTAGCAAGAGAAGCAGAAGCAGAAGATACAGAAGAAGCCCAAGAAGCAGAAGGAGAACCTGAAGCAGAAGGAGAAGCAGAAGCAGCAGAAGCTGGAAAAGTAGAAGCAGAAGAAACAGAACAAGCAGAAGAAGCAGAAGAAGAACGAGAAGCAGAAGAAGAACAAGGAGAAAGAGAAGGATTAGGAGTAGGAGAAACAGAAGGATAAACAGAAGCAGAAAGAGAAGGAGAATGAGAAGGAGAAGCAGGAGAAGCAGAAGAAGCAGAAGCAGGAGAAGCAGAAGCAGAATGAGAAGCAGAAGAAGGAGAAATTGAAACAGAAGAAGATGCAGAACGAGAAGCAGAAGCAGTAGTAGAAGCAGAAGAAGGAGAAGCAGAAGGAGAAGCATAAAGAGAAACAGAAGGAGAAGCAGGAGAAGCAGAATCAGAAGAAATAGAAGAAGGAGAAAAAGCAGAAGCAGAAAGAGAAGCAGAAACAGAAGGAGAAGCAGAAATTGAAGCAGAAGAAGCCGAAGAAGGAAAAGCAGAACCTAAAGCAGAAGGAGAAGCAGAAGAAGCAGAATCTGGAGAAGAAGAAGGAGAACCAGAAGGAGAAGCAGAAGCAGAAAGAGAAGCAAAAGCAGAAGAAGAAGCAGAAGAAACAGAAGAAGCAGAATTAGTAGCAGAAGAAGCTGAAGATGCAGAAGCAGAAAGAGAAGCAGAAGGAATAGCAGAAGAACGAGAAGGAGAAATAGAAGGAGAAGCAGAAGGAGAAGCAGGAAAAGCAGAAGAAACAGAAGCAGACGGAGAAGCAGAAGAAGGAGAAGGAGAAGCCAGAGCAGAAGAAGAAGCAGAAGGAAAAGCACTAGCAGAAGGAGATGCAGAAGGAGAAGCAGGAAATGCAGAAGACGCAGAAGCAGAAGGAGAAGAAGAAGGAGAAGAATCAGAATCAGAAGAAGCAGAAGCAGAAATAGAAAGAGAAGCCGACGAAGAGAAGCAGGAGAAGCAGAAGAAGCACAAGCGGGAGAAGCAGAAGTAGAAGAAACAGAAGAAGGAGAAGGAGCAGAAGCAGAAGAAGAAGCAGAAGGAGAAGCAGAAAGAGAAGCAGGAAAAGCAGAAGAAGCAGAAGCAGGAGAAGCAGAAGGAGAAGAAACAGGAGAAGGACAAGAAGCAGAAAGAGAAGCAGTAGAAGCAGAAGAGGCAGGAAAAGCAGAAGCAGAAGAAAGAGAAGAAGAAGAAGACGAAGAAGAAGAAGAAAAAGAAGCAGCAGCATAAGGAGAAGCATAAGGAGAAGCATAAGGAGAAGTATAAGGAGAAGCAGTAGAAGGAGAAGAAGCAGAAGCAGGAGAAGCTGAAGCACAAGAAAAAGAATAAGCAAAAGAAGCAGAAGCAGAAGCAGTGAGAGAAGCAGAAGAAGGAGAAGGAGAAGGAGCAGCAGAAGGAGAAGCAGAAGCAGAAAGAGAAGCAGAAACAGAAGGAGAACAAGAAGGAGAAGCAGGAGAATCAGAAGAAGCAGAAAGAGAAGGAGAAGAAGGAGAAGCAGAAGTAGAATCCGAAGAAACAGAAGAAGAAGAAGCAGAAGAAACAGAAGCAAAAGAAACAGAAGAAGGAGAAGAGCAGAAGCAGAAGCAGAAGGAGAAGCAGAAGGAGAAGCAGAAAGAGAAGCAGGAGAAGCAGAAGAAGCAGGAGAAGCAGAAGCAGAAGAAACAGGAGAAGCCGAAGAAGCAGAAGCAGAATCTGAAGCAGAAGGAGAAACAGAAGAAGCACAATCTGAAGCAGAAGCAGAAAAAACAGAAATAGTAGAATAAGCAGAAGCAGAAGCACCAGGACAAGCAGAAGAACAAGAAGGAGAAGGCGAAAGAGAAGGATTAGGAGTAGGAGAAGCAAACGGATAAGCAGAAGCAGAAAGAGACGCAGAAGGAGAAGCAGCACGAGAAGTAGGAGAAGCAGGAGAAGGAGAAGCAAGAGAAGCAGAAGAAACAGAAGACGCAGAAGCAGAATGAGAAGCAGAAGGAGAAATTGAAGCAGAAGAAGAAGCAGAAGCAGAAGGAGAAGCAGAAGAAGGAGAAGGAGAAGGAGAAGCAGAAAGAGAAGCAGAAAGAGAAGCACAACGAGAAGCACGAGAAGCAGGAGAAGCAGAAGCAGGAGAAGCAGAAGCAGAAGAAACATAAGAAGGAGAAGAAGCAGAAGCAGAAGGAGAAGCAGAAACAGAAGGGGAAGCAGAAAGAGAAGCAGGAGAAGCAGAAGAAGCAGCAGCAGGAGAAGCAGAAGGAGAAGAAGCCGAAGAAGAAGAAGCAGAACCTGAAGCCTAAGGAGATACAGGAGAAGCAGAAGAAGCAGAATCTGGAGAAGCAGAAGGAGAAGCAGAAGCAGAAAGAGAAGCAAAAGCAGAAGGAGAAGCAGAAGGAGAAGCAGAAGAAACAGAAGAAACAGAGGCAGTAGCAGAAGATGCAGAAGCAGAAGGAGAAGGAGAAGGAAAATCAGAAGAACG
>NW_012293750.1:0-6325 GCF_000151885.1 Dipodomys ordii | reverse complement strand
GAAGAAGAAGCATAAGGAGAAGCATAAGGAGAAGCATAAGGAGAAGCAGTAGAAACAGAAGAAGCAAAAGCTGGAGAAGCAGAATTAGAAGAAAAAGAATAAGCAAATGAAGCAGAAGCAGAAGCAGGAGCAGAAAGAGGAGAAGAAGGAGAAGCAGAAGTAGATTCAGAAGAAACAGAAGAAGAAGCAGCAGAAGAAACAGAAGCAAACGAAAAAGAAGAAGGAGAAGAGCAGAAGCAGAAGCAGAAGGAGAAGCAGAAGCAGAAGGAGAAGCAGAAAGAGAAGCAGGAGAAGCAGAAGAAGTAGGAGAAGCAGAATCAGAAGAAACAGGAGAAGCCAAAGAAGCAGAAGCAGAATCTGAAGCAGGAGAAACAGAAGAAGCACAATCTGAAGCAGAAGCAGAAGAAATAGAAATAGTAGAATAAGCTGAAGCAAAAGCAGCAGGTGAAGCAGAAGAAGAAGAAAGAGAAGGCGAAAGAGAAGGATTAGGAGTAGGAGAAGCAAAAGGATAAGCAGAAGCAGAAAGAGACGCAGAAGGAGAAGCAGCACGAGAAGTAGGAGAAGCAGGAGAAGCAGAAGCAGAAGAAGCAGAAGAAAAAGAAGACGCAGAAGCAGAATGAGAAGCAGAAGGAGAAATTGAAGCAGAAGCAGAAGGAGAAGCAGAAGCAGAAGAAAGAGAAGGAGAAGCAGAAAGAGAAGCAGAAAGAGAAGCAGAACAAGAAGCAGGAGAAGCAGAAGCAGGAGAAGCAGAAGCAGAAGAAACAGAAGAAGGCGAAGAAGCAGAAGCAGAAACAGAAGGAAGAGCAGAAAGAGAAGCAGGAGAAACAGGAGAAGCAGCAGCAGGAGAAGCAGAAGCAGAAGAAGCCGAAGAAGCAGAAGCAGAACCTGAAGCAGAAGGAGAAGCAGGAGAAGCAGAAGAAGCAGAACCTGGAGAAGCAGAAGGAGAAGCAGTAGCAGAAAGAGAAGCAAAAGCAGAAGGAGAAGCCGAAGAAACAGAAGAAGCAGAGGCAGTAGCAGAAGAAGCAGAAGATGCAGAAGCAGAAGGAGAAGCAGAAGGAAAAGCAGAAGAACGAGAAGGAGAAGGAGAAACAGAAGGAGAAGAAGAAAGAGAAGCAGAAGAAAGAGCAACAGAAGGAAAAGCAGCAGGAGAAGCAGAAAGAGCAGCAGAAGGAGAAGCAGGAGATGCAGAAACAGGAGAAGCAGAAGCAGAAGAAACAGGAGAAGGACAAGAAGCAGAAGCAGAAGCAGAACCTGAAGCAGAAGGAGAAGCAGAAGAAGCAGTATCTGGAGAAGCAGAATGAGAAGCAGAAGCGGAAAGAGAATCAAAAGCAGAAGGAGAAGCAGAAGAAACAGAAGAACAGAAGCAGTAGCAGTTGCAGCAGTAGGAGAAGCAGAAGGAAAAGCAGAAGAACGAGAAGGAGAAGGAAAAACAGAAGGAGAAGCAGAAAGAGAATCAGAAGGAGAAGCAGAAGAAGCAGAAGGAGAAGCAGAAGAAGGAGAAGCAGAAGCAGAAGAAGTAGCAGAAGAAGAAGCAGAAGAAGATGCAGAAGGAGAAGCAGGAGAAGCAGAAGAAGGAGAAGCAGAAGGAGAATCAGAAGTAGGAGAAGAAGAAGGAGAAGGAAGGGCAGCAGAAGCAATAGGGGAAGCAGAAGGAGAAGCAGAAGCAGAATGAGAAGCAGAAAGAGAAGCATTAGAAGCAGAAGAAGCAGGATTTGTAGAAGTAGAAGATACAGAAGATGAAGCTGCAGCAGCAGCTGCAGCAGCAGCTTCTGCTGCAGAAGAAGAAGAAGAAGAAGAAGAAGAAGAAGAAGAAGAAGAAGAAGAAGAAGAAGAAGATAAAGAAGAAGAAGAAGAAGCATAAAGAGAAGCATAAGGAGAAGCAGTATAAGCAGAAGAAGCAGCAGCAGGAGAAGCAGAAGCAGAAAAAAAAGAATAAGCAAAAAAAGCAGAAGCAGAAGCAGTGGGAGAAGCAGAAGAAGGAGAAGGAGAAGGAGCAGCAGAAGGAAAAGTTGAAGCAGAAAGAGAAGCAGAAACAGAAGGAGAAGAAGAACGAGAAACAGGAGAATCAGAAGAAGCAGAAGTAGAAGCAGAAAGAGGAGAAGGAGAAGCAGAAGTAGAATCAGAAGAAACAGAAGAAGAAGAAGCAGAAGAAACAGAAGCAAAAGAAACAGAAGAAGGAGAAGAGCAGAAGAAGAAGCAGAAGGAGAAAGAGACGCAGAAGGAGAAGCAGAAAGAGAAACAGAAGAAACAGGAGAAGCAGAAGCAGAAGAAACAGGAGAAGCCGAAGAAGCAGAAGCAGAATCTGAAGCAGGAGAAACAGAAGACGCACAATCTGAAGCAGAAGAAACAGAAATAGTAGAATAAGCAGAAGCAGAAGCAGCAGGAGAAGCAGAAGAAGAAGACGGAGAAGGAGAGAGAGAAGTAGTAGGAGTAGGAGAAGCAAAAGGATAAGCAGAAGCAGAAAGAGAAGCAGAAGGAGAAGCAGCACGAGAAGTAGGAGAAGCAGGAGAAGCAGAAGCAGGAGAAGCAGAAGAAACAGAAGACGCAGAAGCAGAATGAGAAGCAGAAGGAGAAATTGAAGCAGAAGCAGAAGGAGAAGCAGAAGCAGAAAGAGAAGCAAAAGCAGAACTAGAAGCAGAAGAAACAGAAGAAGCAGAGGCAGTAGCAGAAGAAACAGAAGATGCAGAAGCAGAAGGAGAAGCAGAAGGAAAAGCAGAAGAACGAGAAGGAGAAGGAGAAACAGAAGGAGAAGCAGAAAGAGAAGCAGAAGAAAGAGCAACAGAAGGAAAAGCAGCAGGAGAAGCAGAAAGAGCAGCAGAAGGAGAAGCAGGAGATGCAGAAACAGGAGAAGCAGAAGCAGAAGAAACAGGAGAAGGACAAGAAGCAGAAGCAGAAGCAGAACCTGAAGCAGAAGGAGAAGCAGAAGAAGCAGTATCTGGAGAAGCAGAATGAGAAGCAGAAGCGGAAAGAGAATCAAAAGCAGAAGGAGAAGCAGAAGAAACAGAAGAACAGAAGCAGTAGCAGTTGCAGCAGTAGGAGAAGCAGAAGGAAAAGCAGAAGAATGAGAAGGAGAAGGAAAAACAGAAGGAGAAGCAGAAAGAGAATCAGAAGGAGAAGCAGAAGAAGCAGAAAGAGAAGCAGAAGCAGAAGAAGAAGCATAAGGACAAGCACAAGCAGAAGGAGATGCAGAAGGAGAAGCAGGAGTAGCAGAAGAAGCAGAAGAAGAAGTAGAAGCAGGAGAAGGAGAAAGAAGAGCAGCAGAAGCAACAGGAGAAGCAGTAGGAGAAGCAGAATCAGAATGAGAAGATGAAAGAGAAGCAGTAGAAGCAGAAGAAGCAGGAAAACAGAAGCAGAAGGAAGAGAAGAAGAAGAAGAAGAAGAAGAAGAAGAAGAAGAAGAAGAAGAAGAAGAAGAAGAAGAAGAAGAAGAAGAAGAAGAAGAAGAAGAAGAAGAAGAAGAAGAATCATAAGGAGAAGCATAAGGAGAAGCATAAGGAGATGCATAAGGAGAAGCAGAGAAGCAGAAGAAGCAGAAGCAGAAGAAGCAGAAGCAGAAGAAAAAGAATAAGCATAAGAAGCAGAATCAGAGGAAGAAGAAGTAGGAGCAGCAGAAGGAGAAGCAGAAGGAGAATCAGAAGGAGAAGCAGAAGAAGGAGAAGCAGAAGCAGAAGAAGTAGCAGAAGGAGAAGCAGAAGAAGATGCAGAAAGAGAAGGAGGAGAAGCAGAAGAAGCAGAAGCAGAAGGAGAAGCAGAAGTAGGAGAAGAAGAAGGAGAAGGAAGGGCAGCAGAAGCAATAGGAGAAGCAGATGGAGAAGCAGAAGCAGAATGAGAAGAAGAAAGAGAATAATTAGAAGCAGAAGAAGCAGGAAAAGCAGAAGCAGAAGAATGAGAAGAAGAAGAAGCAGAAGCAGAAGCAGAAGCAGAAGAAGAAGAAGAAGAAGAAGAAGAAGAAGAAGAAGAAGAAGAAGAAGAAGAAGAAGAAGAAGAAGACGAAGAAGAAGAAGATGACGATGAAGATGATGATGATGATGACGACAAGAAGAGAAGAGAGAGAGAGAGAGAGAGAGAGAGAGAGAGAGAGAGAGAGAGAGAGAGAGAGAGAGAGAGAGCATAAGGAGAAGAATAAGGAGAAGCATAAGGAGAAGCATAGAAGCAGAAGAAGCAGAAGCAGGAGAAGCAGAAGAAAAAGAATAAGCAAAGAAGCAGAAGCAGAAGCAGTGGGAGAAGCAGAAGAAGGAGAAGGAGAAGGAGCAGCAAAAGGAGAAGCAGAAGCAGAAAGAGAAGCAGAAACAGAAGGAGAACACGAAGGAGAAGCAGGAGAATCAGAAGAAGCAGAAGTAGAAGCAGAAAGAGGAGAAGAAGGAGAAGCAGAAGTAGAAGCAGAAGAAACAGAAGAAGAAGCAGAAGAAACAGAAACAAAAGAAACAGAAGAAGGAGAAGAGCAGAAGCAGAAGGAGAAGCAGAAGCGAAGGAGAAGCAGAAAGAGAAGCAGGAGAATCAGAAGAAGCAGGAGAAGCCGAAGAAACAGGAGAAGCCGAAGAAGCAGAAGCAGAATCTGAAGCAGAAGGAGAAACAGAAGAAGCACAATCTGAATCAGAAGCAGAAGAAAAAGAAGAAGCATAAGAAGCAGTAGCAGAGTGAGAAACAGAAGAAGGAGAAGGAGCAGCAGAAGGTGAAGCAGAAGGAGATGCAGAAGCAGAAAGAGAAGCAGAAACAGATGGAGAAGAAGAAGGAGAAGTTGGAGAATCAGAAGAATCAGAAGCAGAAGCAGATGGAGAACAGAAGAAGGAGAAGGAGAAGCAGAAGGAGAAGGACAAGTAGGAGAAGCAGAAGAAGCAGAAGCGGGAGAAGCAGAAGAAGAAGAAGAAGACACAGAAGAAGGAGAAGGAGCAGAAGGAGAAGCAGAAGGAGAAGCAGAAAGAGAAGCTGAAGAAGCAGTAGCAGAAGAAGCAGAAGCAGAAGAAACAGAAGAAGACCAAGAACCAGAAGGAGAACCTGAAGCAAAAGGAGAAGCAGAAGCAGCAGAAGCTGGAAAAGCAGAAGCAGAAGAAACAGAACAAGCAGAAGAAGCAGAAGCAGAACGAGAAGCAGAAGAAGAAGAAGGAGAAAGAGAAGGATTAGGAGTAGGAGGAGCAGAAGCAGAATAAGAAGCAGAAAGAGAAGCAGAAGGTGAAGCAGAGGAAAAACAGAAGAAGCAGAAGCAGGAGAAGCAGAAGCAGAAGAAGAATGAGAAGCACAAGAAGGAGAAATTGAAGGAGAAGGAGAATGAGACGGAGAAGCAGAAGGAGAAGTAGGAGAAGCAGAATAAGAAGAAACAGAAGAAGGAGAAGAGCGGAAGCAGAAGCAGGAGAAACAGAAGCAGAAGGAGAAGCAGAAGAAGCAGAAGCTGAAGCAGAAGAAGAAGAAACAGAAAAAGCAGAAGAAGCAGAAGAAGAAGCAGCAGGAGAAGCAGAAGAAGAAGAAGGAGAAAGAGAAGGATTAGGCGTTGGAGAAACAGAAGGATAAGCAGAAGCAGAAAGAGAAGGAGAAGGAGAAGCAGGAGAAGCAGAAGGAGCAGAAGCAGGAAAAGCAGAAGCATAATGAAAGGCAGAAGAAGGAGAAATTGTAACAGAAGAAGATGCAGAAGGAGAAGCAGAAGCAGAAGCAGTAGTAGAAGCAGAAGAAGGAGAAGCAGAAGGAGAAGCATAAAGAGAAACAGAAGGAGAAGCAGGAGAAGCAGAAGCAGGAGAAGCAGAATCAGAAGAAATAGAAGAAGGAGAAAAAGCAGAAGCAGAAAGAGAAGCCGAAACAGAAGGAGAAGCAGAAATAGAAGCAGAAGAAGACGAAGAAGCAAAAGGAGAACCTGAAGCAGAAGGAGAAGCTGGAGAAGCAGAAGAAGAAGAAGAAGGAGAAGAAGAAGGAGAACCAGAAGGAGAAGCAGAAGCAGAAAGAGAAGCAAAAGCAGAAGGAGAAGCAGAAGAAACAGAAGAAGCAGAAGCATTAGAAGAAGCTGAAGATGCAGAAGCAGAAAGAGAAGCAGAAGAAGGAGCAGGAGAAGGAAAAGCAGCAGGAGAAGCAGAAAGAGCAGCAGAAGGAGAAGCAGGAGATATAGAAACAGGAGAAGCAGAAGCAGAAGAAAAAGGAGAAGGACAAGAAGCAGAAGGAGAAGCAGATGCAGAAGGAGAAGCAGAAAGAGAAGGAGGGGAAGCAGAAGAAGCAGAATCAGGAGAAGCAGAAGCAAAAGAATCCGAAGAAGCAGAAGGAGAACCTGAAGCAGAAGAAGCAGGAGAAGCAGAAGAATCAGAATCTGGAGAAGCAGAATGAGAAGCAGAAGGAGAAGCAGAAGC
>NW_012293749.1:0-2429 GCF_000151885.1 Dipodomys ordii | reverse complement strand
CAGAAGCATAATGAGAAGCAGAAGTGAGAAATTGAAGCAGAGGCAGAAGCAGAAGGAGAAGCAGAAGCAGAAGGAGAAGCAGAAGAAGGAGAAGGAGAAGCAGAAAGAGAAGCACAACGAGAATCAGGAGAAGCAGAAGCAGGAGAAGAAGAAGCAGAAGAAACATAGGAAGGAGAAGAAGCAGAAGCAGAAGGAGAAGCAGAAACAGAAGGAAAAGCAGAAAGAGAAGCAGGAGAAGCAGAAGAAGCAGAAGCAGAAGGAGAAGGAGAAGTAGGAGAAGGAGAAGGAAGAGCCGCAGAAGCAATAGGAGAAGCAGAAGGAGAAGCAGAAGCAGAATGAGAAGCAGAAAGGGAAGCAGTAGAAGAAGAAGAAGCAGGAAAAGCAGAAGCAGCAGAAAGAGAAGAAGAAGAAGAAGAAGAAGAAGAAGAAGAAGAAGAAGAAGAAGAAGAAGAAGAAGAAGAAGAAGAAGAAGAAGAAGAAGAAGAAGAAGGAGAAGAAGAAGGAGGAGGAGAAGCATAAGGAGAAGCAGTAGAAGCAGAAGAAGCAGAAGCAGGAGAAGCAGAAGCAGAAGAAAAAGAATAAGCATAAGAAGCAGAATCAGAGGGAGAAGCAGAAGAAGGAGAAGCAGAAGCAGAAGAAGCAGCAGAAGGAGAAGCAGAAGCAGATGAAGATGCAGAACGAGAAGCACGATAAGCAGAAGAAGAAGACGGATTTTTGCGAAAGAGAAGGATTAGGAGTAGGAGAAGCAAAAGGATAAGCAGAAGCAGAAAGAGACGCAGAAGGAGATGCAGCACGAGAAGTAGGAGAAGCAGGAGAAGCAGAAGCAGGAGAAGGAGAAGAAACAGAAGACGCAGAAGCAGAAGGAGCAGCAGAAGGAGAAACTGAAGCAGAAGCAGAAGGAGAAGCAGAAGCAGAAGGAGAAGCAGAAGAAGGAGAAGGAGAAGCAGAACGAGAAGCAGGAGAAGCAGAAGTTGGAGAAGCAGAAGAAACAGAAGGAGAAGAAGCAGAAGCAGAAGGAGAAGCAGAAACAGAAGGAAAAGCAGAAAGAGAAGCAGAAGAATTAGCAGCAGGAGAAGCAGAAGCAGAAGACGCCGAAGAAGCAGCAGCAGAATCTGAAGGAGAAGGAGAAGCAGAAGAAGCAGAATCTGGAGAAGCAGAAGGAGAAGCAGAAGCAGAAAGAGAAGCAAAAGCAGAAGGAGAAGCAGAAGGAGAAGCAGAAGAAACAGAAGAAGCAGAGGCAGTAGCAGAAGAAGCAGAAGATGCAGAAGCAGAATGAGAAGCAGAAGGAGAAATTGAAGCACAAGCAGAAGCAAAAGGAGAAGCAGAAGCAGAAGGAGAAGCAGAAGAAGGAGAAGGAGAAGGAGAAGCTAAAAGAGAAGCAGAACGAGAAGCAGGAGAAGCAGAAGCAGGAGAAGCAGAAGCAGGAGAAGCAGAAGCAGAAGAAACAGAAGAGCAGAAGGAGAAGCAGAAGCGAAGGAGAAGCAGAAAGAGAAGCAGAAGAAGGAGGAGAAGCAGTAGCAGAAGAAACAGGAGAAGCCAAAGAAGCAGAAGCAGAATCAGAAGCAGAAGGAGATATAGAAGCAGAAGGAGAAGCAGAAGAAGGAGAAGGAGAAGGAGAAGCAGAAAGAGAAGCAGAAGGAGAAGCAGGAGAAGCAGAAGCAGGAGAAGCAGAAGCAGAAGAATCAGAAGAAGGAGAAGAAGCAGAAGCAGAAGGAGAAGCAGAAACAGAAGGAAAAGCAGAAAGAGAAGCAGGAGAAGCAGAAGTAGCAGCAGGAGAAGCAGAAGCAGAAGAAGTCGAAGAAGCAGAAGCAGAACCTGAAGCAGAAGGAGAAGCAGGAGAAGCAGAAGAAACAGAATCTGGAGAAGCAGGAGAAGCAGAAGTATAAAGAGAAGCAAAAGCAGAAGGAAAAGCAGAAGGAGAAGCAGAAGAAACAGAAGAAGCAGAGGCAGTAGCAGAAGAAGCAGAAGATGCAGAAGCAGAAGGAGAAGCAGAAGGAAAAGCAGAAGAACGAGAAGGAGAAGGAGAAGCAGAAAGAGAAGCAGAAGAAGGAGCAGGAGAAGGAAAAGCAGCAGGAGAAGCAGAAAGAGCAGCAGAAGGGGAAGCAGTAGATGCAGAAACAGGAGAAGCAGAAGCAGAAGAAACAGGAGAAGTACAAGAAGCAGAAGCAGAAGGAGAAGCAGGAACAGAAGAAGCAGAAAGAGAAGCAGGAGAAATAGAAGAAGCAGGAGAAGCATAAGCAGAAGAAACAGGAGAAGCCGAAGAAGCAGAAGCAGAATCTGAAGCAGAAGGAGAAACAGAAGAAGCACAATCTGAAGCAGAAGCAGAAAAAACAGAAATAGTAGAATAAGCAGAAGCAGAAGCAGCAGGAGAAGCAGAAGAAGAAGACGGAGAAGGCGAGAGAGAAGGATTAGGAGTAGGAGAAGCAAAA
>NW_012293748.1:0-2061 GCF_000151885.1 Dipodomys ordii | reverse complement strand
GAAGAAGAAAGAGAAGCAGGATTAGCAGAAGAAGCAGGAGAAGCAGAAGCAGAAGAAACAGGAGAAGCCGAAGAAGCAGAAGCAGAATCTGAAGCAGGAGAAACAGAAGAGGCACAATCTGAAGCAGAAGCAGAAGAAACAGAAATAGTAGAATAAGCAGAAGCAGAAGCAGCAGGAGAAGCAGAAGAAGAAGACGGAGAAGGCGAAAGAGAAGGATTAGGAGTAGGAGAAGCAAAAGGATAAGCAGAAGCAGAAAGAGACGCAGAAGGAGAAGCAGCACGAGAAGTAGGAGAAGCAGGAGAAGCAGAAGCAGGAGAAGCAGAAGAAACAGAAGACGCAGAAGCAGAATGAGCAGCAGAAGGAGAAATTGAAGCAGAAGCAGAAGCAGAAGGAGAAGCAGAAGAAGGAGAAGGAGAAGCAGAAAGAGAAACAGAAAGAGAAGCCGAACGAGAAGCAGGAGAAGCAGAAGTTGGAGAAGCAGAAGCGGAAGAAACAGAAGGAGAAGAAGCAGAAGCAGAAGGAGAAGCAGAAACAGAAGGAAAAGCAGAAAGAGAAACAGGAGAAGCAGAAGAAGCAGCAGCAGGAGAAGCAGAAGCAGAAGAAGCCGAAGAAGCAGAAGCAGAAGAAGAAGCAGGAGAAGGAGAAGAAGCAGAATCTGGAGAAGCAGAAGGAGAAGCAGAAGCAGAAAGAGAAGCAAAAGCAGAAGGAGAAGCAGAAGAAACAGAAGAAGCAGAGGCAGTAGCAGAAGAAGCAGAAGATGCAGAAGCAGAAGGAGAAGCCGAAGGAAAAGCAGAAGAACGAGAAGGAGAAGGAGAAACAGAAGGATGAGCAGAAAGAGAAGCAGAAGAAGGAGCAGGAGAAAGAAAAGCAGCAGGAGAAGCAGAAAGAGCAGCAGAAGGAGAAGCAGGAGATGCAGAAACAGGAGAAGCAGAAGCAGAAGAAACAGGAGAAGGACAAGAAGCACAAGCAGAAGGAGAAGCAGAAACAGAAGGAGAAGCAGAAAGAGAAGGAGGGGAAGCAGAAGAAACAGAAGCAGGAGAAACAGAAGCATTAGAATCCGAAGAAGCAGAAGCAGAACCTGAAGAAGAAGGAGAAGCAGGAGAAACAGAAGAAGCAGAAGCAGAAGGAGAAGTAGAAGTAGGAGAAGGAGAAGGAAGAGCCGCAGAAGCAATAGGATTATGAGAAGGAGAAGCAGAAGCAGAATGAGAAGCAGAAAGAGAAGCAGTAGAAGCAGAAGAAGCAGGAAAAGAAGAAGCAGAAGAAAGAGAAGAAGAAGAAGAAGAAGAAGAAGAAGAAGAAGAAGAAGAAGAAGAAGAAGAAGAAGAAGAAGAAGAAGAAGAAGAAGGAGAAGGAGAAGGAGAAGCATAAGGAGAAGAAGTAGAAGCAGAAGAAGCAGAAGCAGGAGATGCAGAAGCAGTAGAAAAAGAATAAGCATAAGAAGAAGAATCAGAGGGAGAAGCAGAAGAAGGAGAAGGAACAGCAGAAAGAGAAGTAGAAGGAGAATCAGAAGGAGAATCAGAAGAAGGAGTAGCAGAAGCAGAAGAAGCAGCAGAAGGAGAAGCAGAAGCAGAAAAAGATGCAGAACGAGAAGCAGGAGAAGCAGAAGAAGCAGAAGCAGAAGGAGAAGCAGAAGTAGGAGAAGGAGAAGGAGAAGGAAGTGCAGCAGAAGCAATAGGAGAAGCAGAAGGAGAAGCAGAAGCAGAATGAGAAGCAGAAAGAGAAACAGTAGAAGCAGAAGAAGCAGGAAAAGCAGAAGCAGAAGAAAGAGAAGAAGAAGAAGACGACGAAAAAGAAGAAGAAGAGGAAGAAGAAAAGAATCAGCAGCATAAGGAGAAGCATAAGGAGAAGCATAAGAAGAAGCGGTAGAAGCAGAAGCAGGAGAAGCAAAAGAAAAAGAATAAGCAAAAGAAGCAGAAGCAGTGGGAGAAGCAGAAGAAGGAGAAGGAGAAGGAGCAGCAGAAGGAGAAGCAGAAGCAGAAAGAGAAGCAGAAACAGAAGGAGAACAAGAAGGAGAAGCAGGAGAATCAGAAGAAGCAGAAGTAGAAGCAGAAAGAGGAGTGA
>NW_012293747.1:0-6326 GCF_000151885.1 Dipodomys ordii | reverse complement strand
TCAGAAGGAAGGAGAAGCAGAAGAAGCAGAAGCGGGAGAAGCAGAAGCAGAAGAAGAAGAAGAAGAAGAAGAAGAAGAAGAAGAAGAAGAAGAAGAAGAAGAAGAAGAAGAAGAAGAAGAAGAAGAAGAAGAAGAAGAAGAAGAAGAAGAAGAAGAAGAAGAAGAAGAAAGAGAAGAAGGAGAAGGAGCAGAAGGAGAAGCAGAAGCAGAAGGAGAAGCAGAAAGAGAAGGAGAAGAAGCAGTAGCAGGAGAAGCAGAAGCACAAGAAACAGAAGAAGCTGAAGAAGCAGAAGCAGGACTAGAAGCAGAAGAAACAGAACAAGCAGAAGAAGCAGTAGCAGAAGCAGAACGAGAAGCAGAAGAAGAAGGAGAAGGAGAAAGAGAAGGATTAGGAGTAGGAAGAGCAGAAGGAGAATCAGAAGCAGAACGAAAAGCAGAAGGAGCAGCAGAAGGAGAAGCAGAAGGAGCAGCAGAAGGAGAAGCAGAGGAAGGAGAAGCAGAAGCAGAAGAAGCAGCAGAAGGAGAAGTAGAAGCAGAAGAAGATGCAGAAGGAGAAGCAGGAGAAGCAGAAGAAGCAAAAGGAGAAGGAGAAGCAGAAGTAGAAGAATGAGAAAGAGAAGGAAGGGCAGCCGAAGCAATAGGAGAAGCAGAAGAATGAGAAGAAAAGAAGAAAGAGAAGTAGGAGAAGCACAAATGCAGAAGCAGGAGAAGCAGAAACAGAAGATACAGAAGAAGAAGAAGAAGAAGAAGAAGAAGAAGAAGAAGAAGAAGAAGAAGAAGAAGAAGAAGAAGAAGAAGAAGACGGAGAAGCATAAGGAGAAGCAGTAGAAGCAGAAGAAGCAGAAGCAGGAGAAGCAGAAGCAGAAGAAAAAGAATAAGCAAAGAAGCAGAAGCAGAAGCAGAAGCACTGGGAGAAGCAGAAGAAGGAGAAGGAGAAGGAGCAGCAGAAGGAAAAGCAGAAGCAGAAAGAGAAGCAGAAACAGAAGGATAACACGAAGGAGAAGCAGGAGAATCAGAAGAAGCAGAAGTAGAAGCAGAAAGAGGAGAAGAAGGAGAAGCAGAAGTAGAATCAGAAGGAACAGAAGAAGAAGCAGAAGAAACAGAAGAAAAAGAAACAGAAGAAGGAGAAGAGAAGAAGCAGAAGCAGAAGGAGAAGCAGAAGTAGAAGGAGAAGCAGAAAGAGAAGCAGGAGAAGCAGAAGAAGCAGGAGAAGCAGAAGAAACAGGAGAAGCCGAAGAAGCAGAAGCAGAATCTGAAGCAGAAAGAGAAACAGAAGAAGCACAATCTGAAGCAGAAGCAGAAGAAACAGTAATAGTAGAATAAGCAGAAGCAGAAGCAGCAAGAGAAGCAGAAGAAGAAGAAGTCGGAGAAGGCGAGAGAGAAGGATTAGGAGTAGGAGATGCAAAAGGATAAGCAGAAGCAGAAAGAGACGCAGAAGGAAAAGCAGCACGAGAAGTAGGAGAAGCAGGAGAAGCAGAAGCAGGAGAAGCAGAAGAAACAGAAGACGCAGAAGCAGAATGAGAAGCAGAAGGAGAAATTGAAGCAGAAGCAGAAGGAGAAGCAGAAGCAAAAGGAGAAGAAGAAGAAGAAGGAGAAGCAGAATGAGAAGCAGGAGAAGCAGAAGCAGGAGAAGCAGAAGCAGAAGAAACAGAAGAAGGAGAAGAAGCAGAAGCAGGAGAAGCAGAAACAGAAGGAAAAGCAAAAAGAGAAGCAGGAGAAGCAGAAGAAGCAGCAGCAGGAGAAGCAGAAGCAGAAGAAGCCGAAGAAGCAGAAGCAGAACCTGAAGCAGAAGGAGAAGCAGGAGAAGCAGTAGAAGCAGAATCTGGAGAAGCAGAAATAGAAGCAGAAGCAGAAAGAGAAGCAAAAGCAGAAGGAGAAGCAGAAGAAAAAGAAGAAGCAGAGGCAGTAGCAGAAGAAGCAGAAGATGCAGAAGCAGAAGGAAAAGCAGAAGAACGAGAAGGAGAAGGAGAAACAGAAGGAGATCAGAAAGAGAAGCAGAAGAAGGAGCAGGAGAAGGAAAAGCAGCAGGAGAAGCAGAAAGAGCAGCAGAAGGAGAAGCAGGAGAAGCAGAATCAGGAGAAGCAGAAGCAGAAGCAGAAGAAACCGGAGAAGGACAAGAAGCAGCAGCAGAAGGAGAAGCAGAAACAGAAGGAGAAGCAGAAAGAGAAGGAGGGGAAGCAGAAGAAGCAGAAGCAGGAGAAGCAGAAGCATAAGAATCCGAAGAAGCAGAAGCAGAACCTGAAGCAGAAGGAGAAGCAGATGAAACAGAAGAAGTAGAAGCAGTAACAGTTGTATCAGAAGCAGAACGAGAAGCAGAAGGAAAAGCAGAAGAACAAGAAGGAGAAGGAGAAACAGAAGGAGCAGCAGAAGGAGAAGCAGAAAGATAAGCATGTAAACCAGAAGAAGAAGAAGCAGAAGGAGAATCAGAAGGAGAAGCTGAAGAAGAAGAAGGAGAAGCAGAAGAAGATGCAGAAGCACAAGCAGAAGAAGCAGAAGCAGAAGGAGAAGAAGGAAAAGCAGAAGAAGCAGAAGCAAAAGGAGAAGCAAAGAAGGAGAAGGAGAAGCAGAAGCAGAAGCATAAGGACAAGCACAAGCAGAAGGAGATGCAGAAGGAGAAGCAGGAGAAACAGAAGAAGCAGAAGCTGAAGGAGAAGCAGAAGTAGGAGAAGGAGAAGGAGGAGAAGCAGAAGGAGAAGCAGAAGCGGAATGAGAAGCAGAAACAGAAGCAGGAGAAGCACAAGAAAAAGAAGCAGGAGAAGCCGAAACAGAAGAAGCAGAAGAAGCAGAAACAGAAGCAGAAGTAGAAGCAGAAGCAGAAGGAGAAGCAGCAGAACAAGTAGAACCAGAAATTCAGGCAGGAGAAATAGAAGAAGCAGAAGCAGCAGCAGAAGGAGAAGTAAAAAGAGAAGCAGCAGAAGAAGAACCAGCAAAAGGAGAAGCAGCAGAAGAAGCAGAAAAACAAGCAGGAGAAGGAGAAGCAGAAAGAGAAGTAGAAGCAGAAGAAGCAGAAGAAGAAGAAAAAGAAGCAGAAGAAGCATAAGAAGCAGAAGCAGGAGAAGCAGAACCAGAAGAAAAAGAAGAAGCATAATAAGCAGAAGCAGAGGGAGAAGCAGAAGAAGGAGAAGGAGCAGCAGAAGGAGAAGCAGAAGGAGAATCAGGAGGAGAAGCAGAAGAAGGAGAAGCAGAAGCAGAAGAAGAAGCAGAAGAAGAAGCAGAAGCAGAAGAAGATGCAGAAGGAGAAGCAGGAGAAGCAGAAGAAGCAGAAGCAGAAGGAGAAGCAGAAGTAGGAGAAGGAGAAGGAAGGGCAGCAGAATCAATAGGAGAAGCAGAAGGAGAAGCAGAAGGAGAATGAGAAGCAGAAAGAGAAGCAGTAGAAGCAGAAGAAGCAGGAAAAGCAGAAGCAGAAGAAAGAGAAGAAGAAGACGAAGAAGACGAAGACGAAGAAAAAGAAGAAGAAGAAGAAGAAGAAGAAGAAGAAGAAGAAGAAGAAGAAGAAGAAGAAGAAGAAGAAGAAGAAGAAGAAGAAGAAGAAGAAGAAACATAAGGAGAAGCATAAGGAGAAGCAGTAGAAGCAGAAGAAGCAGAAGCAGGAGAAGCAGAAGCAGAAGAAAAAGAATAAGCAAAAGAAGCAGAAGCAGAAGCACTGGGAGAAGCAGAAGAAGGAGAAGGAGAAGGAGCAGCAGAAGGAGAAGCAGAAGCAGAAAGAGAAGCAGAAACAGAAGGAGATCAAGAAGGAGAAACAGGAGAATCAGAAGAAGCAGAAAGAGAAGGAGAAGAAGGAGAAGCAGAAGTAGAATCAGAAGAAACAGAAGAAGAAGAAGAAGCAGAAGAAACAGAAGTAAAAGAAACAGAAGAAGGAGAAGAGCAGAAGCAGAAGCAGAAGGAGAAGCAGAAGCAGAAGGAGAAGCAGAAAGAGAAGCAGAAGAACCAGAAGAAGCAGGAGAAGCAGAAGCAGAAGAAACAGGAGAACCCGAAGAAGCAGAAGCAGAATCTGAAGCAGAAGGAGAAACAGAAGAAACACAATCTGAAGCAGAAGAAGAAAAAACAGAAAAAGTAGAATAAGTAGAAGCAGAAGCACCAGGACAAGCAGAAGAACAAGAAGGAGAAGGCGAAAGAGAAGGATTAGGAGTAGGAGAAGCAAAAGGATAAGCTGAAGCAGAAAGAGACGCAGAAGGAAAAGCAGCACGAGAAGTAGGAGAAGCAGGAGAAGCAGAAGCAAGAGCAGCAGAAGAAACAGAAGACGCAGAAGCAGAATGAGAAGCAGAAGGAGAAATTGAAGCAGAAGGAGAAGCAGAAGCAGAAGGAGAAGCAGAAGAAGGAGAAGTAGAAGCAGAAAGAGAAGCAGAACGAGAAGCAGGAGAAGCAGAACCAGGAGAAGCAGAAACAGAAGAAACAGAAGAAGGAGAAGAAGCAGAAGGAGAAGCAGAAACAGAAGGAAAAGCAGAAAGAGAAGCAGGAGAAGCAGAAGAAGCAACAGCAGGAGAAGCAGAAGCAGAACCCGAAGAAGCAGAAGCAGAACCTGAAGCAGAAGGAGAAGCAGAAGAAGCAGAATCTGGAGAAGCAGAAGGAGAAACAGAAGCAGAAAGAGAAGCAAAAGCAGAAGAAGAAGCAGAAGGAGAAGCAGTAGAAACAGAAGAAGCAGAGGCAGTAGCAGAAGAAGCAGAAGATGCAGAAGCAGAAGGAGAAGCAGAAGGAAAAGCAGAAGAACGAGAAGGTGAGGGAGAAGGAGAAACAGAAGGAGAAGCAGAAAGAGAAGCAGAAGAAGGAGCAGGAGAAGGAAAAGCAGCAGGAGAAGCAGAAAGAGCAGCAGAAGGAGGAGCAGGAGATGCAGAAACAGGAGAAGCATAAGCAGAACAAACAGGAGAAGGACAAGAAGCAGAAGCAGAAGGAGAAGCAGAAACAGAAGGAGAAGCAGAAAGAGAAGCAGAAGCAGAAGGAGAAGCAGAAGAAGGAGAAGGAGAAGCAGAAAGAGAAGCAGAAAGAGAAGCAGAAAGAGAAGCACAACGAGAAGCAGGAGAAGCAGAAGCAGGAGAAGCAGAAGCAGAAGAAACATAAGAAGGAGAAGAAACAGAAGCAGAAGGAGAAGCAGAAACAGAAGGAAAAGCAGAAATAGAAGCAGGAGCAGCAGAAGAAGCAGCAGCAGGAGAAGCAGAAGCAGAAGAAGCCGAAGAAGAAGAAGCAGAACCTGAAGCATAAGGAGATACAGGAGAAGCAGAAGAAGCAGAATCTGGAGAAGCAGAAGGAGTAGCAGAAGCAGAAAGAGAAGCAAAAGCAGAAGGAGAAGCATAAGGAGAAGCAGAAGAAACAGAAGAAGCAGAGGCAGTAGCAGAAGATGTAGAAGCAGAAGGAGAAGGAGAAGGAAAAGCAGAAGAACGAGAAGGAGAAGGAGAAGGAGAAACAGAAGGAGAAGCAGAAAGAGAAGCAGAAGAAGGAGCAGGAGAAGGAAAAGCAGCAGGAGAAGCAGAAAGAGAAGCAGAAGGAGAAGCAGGAGATGCAGAAACAGGAGAAACAGAAGCAGAAGAAACAGGAGAAGGACAAGAAGCAGAAGCAGAAGGAGAAGCAGAAACAAAAGGAGAAGCAGAAAGAGAAGGAGGGAAAGCAGAAGAAGCAGAAGCAGGAGAAGCAGAAGCATAAGAATGCGAAGAAACCGAAGCAGAACCTGAAGCAGAAGGAGAAGCAGGAGAAGCAGAAGAAGCAGAATCTGGAGAAGCAGAATAAGAAGCAGAACGAGAAGCAAAAGCAGAAAGAGAATCAAAAGCAGAAGGAGAAGCAGAAGAAACAGAAGAATAGAAGCAGTAGCAGGTGTAGCACAAGCAGAAGGAAAAGCAGAAAAACAAGAAGGAGAAAGAGAAACAGAAGGAGAAGGAGAAGCAGAAAGAGAAGCAGGTAGAGCAGAAGAAGAAGAAGCAGAAGGAGAATCAGAAGGAGAAGCAGAAGAAGGATAAGGAGAAACAGAAGCAGAAGAAGATGCAGAAGGAGAAGCAGGAGAAGCAGAAGAAGCAGAAGCAGAAGGAGAAGCAGGAGAAGCAGAAGAAGCAGAATCTGGAGAAGCAGAAGGAGAAGCAGAAGCAGAAAGAGAAGCAAAAGCAGAAGGAGAAGCAGAAGAAACAGAAGAAGCAGAGGCAGTAGCAGAAGAAGCAGAAGATTCAGAAGCAGAAGGAGAAGCAGAAGGAAAAGCAGAAGAACTAGAAGGAGAAGGAGAAGGAGAAACAGGAGTAGAAGCAGAAAGAGAAGCAGAAGAAGGAGCAGTAGAAGGAAAAGCAGCAGGAGAAACAGAAAGAGCAGCAGAAGGAGAAGCAGGAAATGCAGAAACAGGAGAAGAACAA
>NW_012293746.1:0-6327 GCF_000151885.1 Dipodomys ordii | reverse complement strand
GAGGAGAAGGAGAAGTAGATTTAAGCATCTGATGGTTAAGCAGCTGATGAAGCAGAAAAACAAGCAGGAGAAGCAGAAGCACTAAGAGAAGTAGAAGCAGATGAAGCAGAAGCAGAATAAGAAGCAGTAGAAGCACAAGAAGCAGAAGCAGGAGAAGCAGAAGCAGAAGATAAAGAAGAAGCATAAGAAGCAGAAGCAGAGGGAAAAACAGAAGAAGGAGAAAGAGCAGCAGAAGGTGAAGCAGAAGGAGATGCAGAAGCAGAATGCGAAGCAGAATCATATGGAGAAGAAGAAGGAGAAGTTGGAGAATCAGAAGAAGCAGAAGCAGAAGCAGAAAGAGAAGGAGAAGAAGGAGAAGGAGAAGCAGAAGGAGAAGGACAAGCAGGAGAAGCAGAAGAAGCAGAAGCGGGAGGAGCAGAAGAAGAAGAAGAAGAAGAAGAAGAAGAAGAAGAAGAAGAAGAAGAAGAAGAAGAAGAAGAAGAAGAAGAAGAAGAAGAAGAAGAAGAAGAAGAAGAAGAAGAAACAGAATAAAGAGAAGGAGCAGAAGGAGAAGCAGAAGCAGAAGGAGAAACAAAAGACAAGCAGAAGAAGCGGAAGAAGCAGTAGCAGGAGAAGCAGAAGCAGAAGAAACAGAAGAAGCCCAAGAAGCAGAAGGAGAACCTGAAGCAGAAGGAGAAGCAGAAGCAGCAGAAGCTGGAAAAGTAGAAGCAGAAGAAACAGAAAAAGCAGAAGAAGGAGAAGAAGAACGAGAAGCAGAAGAAGAACAAGGAGAAAGAGAAGGATTAGGAGTAGTAGAAACAGAAGGATAAGCAGAAAGAGAAGGAGAATGAGAAGGAGAAGCAGGAGAAGCAGAAGAAGCAGAAGCAGGAGAAGCAGAAGCAGAATGAAAAGCAGAAGAAGGAGAAATTGAAACAGAAGAAGATGCAGAAGGCGAAGCAGAAGCAGTAGTAGAAGCAGAAGAAGGAGAAGCAGAAGGAGAAGCATAAAGAGAAACAGAAGGAGAAGCAGGAGAAGCAGAAGCAGGAGAAGCAGAATCAGAAGAAATATAAGAAGGAGAAGAAGCAGAAGCAGAAAGAGAAGCAGAAACAGAAGGAGAAGCAAAAATAGAAGCAGAAGAAGCCGAAGAAGCAAAAGCAGAACCTAAAGCAGAAGGAGAAGCAAAGAAGCAGAATCTGGAGAAGAAGAAGGAGAACCAGAATGAGAAGCAGAAGCAGAAAGAGAAACAAAAGCAGAAGGAGAAGCAGAAGAAGAAGCAGAAGAAACAGAAGAAGCAGAATCAGTAGCAGAAGAAGCTGAAGATGCAGAAGCAGAAAGAGAAACAGAAGGAATAGCAGAAGAACGAGAAGGAGAAATAGAAGGAGAAGCAAAAGGAGAAGCAGGAAAAGCAGAAGAAACAGAAGCAGACGGAGAAGCAGAAGAAGTAGAAGGAGAAGCCGGAGCAGAAGAAGAAGCCGAAGGAAAAGCACAAGCAGAAGGAGATGCAGAAGGAGAAGCAGGAAATGCAGAAGACGCAGAAGCAGAAGGAGAAGAAGAAGGAGAAGAAGCAGAATCAGAAGAAGCAGAAGCAGAAATAGAAAGAGAAGCCGACGAAGAGAAGCAGAACGAGAAGCAGGAGAAGCAGATGAAGCACAAGCGGGAGAAGCAGAAGAAGAAGAAACAGAAGAAGGAGAAGGAGCAGAATCAGATTAGAAGCTAAAGGAGAAGCAGAAAGAGAAGCAGAATAGCAGAAAATCAGAAGAAGCAGAGAAGCAGAAGGAGAAGAAACAGGAGAAGGACAAGAAGCAGAAAGAGAAGCAATAGAAGCAGAAGAGGCAGGAAAAGAAGAAGCAGAAGAAAGAGAAGAAGAAGAAGACGAAGAAAAAGAAGAAGCAGCATAAGGAGAAGCATAAGGAGAAGCATAAGGAGAAATATAAGGAGAAGCAGTAGAAGGAGAAGAAGCAGAAGCCGGAGAAGCTGAAGCAGAAGAAAAAGAATAAGCAAAAGAAGCAGAAGCAGAAGCAGTGAGAGAAGCAGAAGAAGGAGAAGGAGCAGCAGAAGGAGAAGCAGAAGCAGAAAGAGAAGCAGAAACAGAAGGAGAACAAGAAGGAGAAGCAGGAGAATCAGAAGAAGCAGAAAGAGAAGGAGAAGAAGTAGAAGCAGAAGTAGAATCAGAAGAAACAGAAGAAGAAGCAGAAGAAACAGAAGCAAAAGAAACAGAAGAAGGAGAAGAGCAGAAGCAGAAGCAGAAGGAGAAGCAGAAAGAGAAGCAGGAGAACCAGAAGAAGCAGGAGAAGCAGAAGCAGAAGAAACAGGAGAAGCCGAAGAATCAGAATCAGAATCTGAAGCAGAAGGAGAAACAGAAGAAGCACAATCTGAAGAAGAAGCAGAAGAAACAGAAATAGTAGAATAAACAGAAGCAGAAGCACCAGGACAAGCAGAAGAACAAGAAGGGGAACGCGAAAGAGAAGGAATAGGAGTAGGAGAAGCAAAAGGATAAGCAGAAGCAGAAAGAGACGCAGAAGGAGAAGCAGCACGAGAAGTAGGAGAAGCAGGAGAAGCAGAAGCAAGAGAAGCAGAAGAAACAGAAGACGCAGAAGCAGAATGAGAAGCAGAAGGAGAAATTGAAGCAGAAGGAGAAGGAGAAGCAGAAGGAGAAGCAGAAGAAGGAGAAGGAGAAGCAGAAAGAGAAACACAACGAGAAGCAGGAGAAGCAGAAGCAGGAGAAGCAGAAGCAGAAGAAACATAAGAAGGAGAAGAAGCAGAAGGAGAAGCAGAAAGAGAAGGAAAAGCAGAAATCGAAGGAGGAGCAGCAGAAGAAGCACCAGCAGGAGAAGCAGAAGCAGAAGAAGCCGAAGAAGCAGAAGCAGAACCTGAAGCAGAAGGAGAAGCAGGAGAAGCAGAAGAAGCAGAATCTGGAGAAGCAAAAGGAGAAGCAGAAGCAGAAAGAGAAGCAAAAGCAGAAGGAGAAGCATAAGGAGAAGCAGAAGAAACAGAAGAAGCAGAGGCAGTAGCAGAAGATGTAGAAGCAGAAGGAGAAGCAGAAGGAAAAGCAGAAGAACGAGAAGGAGAAGGAGAAACAGAAGGAGAAACAGAAAGAGAAGCAGAAGAAGGAGCAGGAGAAGGAAAAGCAGCAGGAGAAGCAGAAAGAGAAGCAGAAGGAGAAGCAGGAGATGCAGAAACAGGAGAAGCAGAAGCAGAAGAAACAGGAGAAGGACAAGAAGCAGAAGCAGAAGGAGAAGCAGAAACAGAAGGAGAAGCAGAAAGAGGAGGGAAAGCAGAAGAAGCAGAAGCAAGAGAAGCAGAAGCAGAAAAATCTGAAGAAGCAGAAGCAGAACCTGAAGCAGAAGGAGAAGCAGGAGAGGCAGATGAAGCAGAATCTGGAGAAGCAGAATGAGAAGCAGAAGGAGAAGCAGAAGCAGAAAGAGAATCAAAAGCAGAAGGAGAAGCAGAAAAAACAGAAGAAGTAGAAGTACTAGCAGTTGTAGCTGAAGCAGAAGGAGAAGCAGAAGGAAAAGCAGAAGAACAAGAAGGAGAAGGAGAAACAGAAGGAGAAGCAGAAGGAGAAGCAGAAAGAGAAGCAGGTAAAGCAGAAGAAGAAGAAGCAGAAGGTGAATCAGAAGGAGAAGCAGAAGAAGGAGAAGGAGAAGCAGAAGCAGAAGAAGATGCAGAAGGAGAAGCAGGAGAAGCAGGAGAAGCAGAAGCAGAAGAAGAAGCAGTAAAAGCAGAAGAAGCAGAAGCAAAAGGAGAAGCAAAAGAAGGAGAAGGAGAAGCAGAGGCAGAAGAAGAAGCATAAGGACAAGCACAAGCAGAAGGAGATGCAGAAGGAGAAGCAGAAGAAGCAGAAGCTGAAGGAGAAGCAGAAGTAGGAGAAGGAGAAGTAGGAGAAGCAGAAGCAGAAGGAGAAGCAGAAGCGGAATGAGAAGTAGAAAGAGAAGCAGGAAAAGTACAAGATGCAGAAGCAGGAGAACCCGAAAGAGAAGAAGTAGAAGAAGCAGAAACTGAAGCAGAAGGAGAAGCAGAAGCAGAATGTGAAGCAGCAGAAGAAGTAGAACCAGAAATTCAGGCAGGAGAAACAGAAGAAGCAGAAGCAGAAAGAGAAGGAAAAAGAAAAGCAGAAAGAGAAGTAGAAGAAGCAGCAGAAGGAGAAGCAGCAGAAGAAGCAGAAAAACAAGCAAGAGAAGCAAAAGCAGAAAGAGAAGTAGAAGCAGAAGAATCAGAAGAAGCAGAAGCAGAAGAAGAAGCAGTAGAAGCATAAGAAGCAGAAGCAGGAGAAGCAGAAGCAGAAGAAATAAAGAAGCATAAGATGCAGAAGCCGAAGCAGAGGGAGAAACAGAAGAAGCAGAAGCAGAAGCAGAAAGAGAAGCAGAAGAAGGAGAAGGAGAAGCAGAAGCAGAAGGACAAGCAGGAGAAGCAGAAGAAGCAGAAGCGGGAGAAGCAGCAGAAGAAGAAGAAACAGAAGAAGGAGAAGGAGCGGAAGGAGAAGCAGAAGTAGAAGGAGAAGCAGAAAGAGAAGCAGAAGAAGCAGTAGCAGGAGAAGCAGAAGCAGAAGAAACAGAAGAAGCCCAAGAATCAGAAGGAGAACCTGAAGGAGAAGGGGAAGCAGAAGCAGCAGAAGCTGGAAAAGCAGAAGCAAAAGAAATAGAAAAAGCAGAAGAAGCTGTAGCAGAAGCAGAACGAGAAGCAGAAGAAGAAGAAGGAGAAAAAGGAAGGAGTAGGAGTAGGAGGAGCAGAAGCATAATTAGAAGCAGATAGAGAAGCAGAAGGAGAAACAGAAGAAGCAGAAACAGGAGAAGAAGAAGCAGAAGCAGAATGAGAAGCACAAGAAGGAGAAATTGAAGGAGAAGGAGAATGAGACGGAGAAGCAGAAAGAGAAGTAGGAGAAGCAGAAGAAGAAGAAACAGGAGAAGCAGAAGCAGAAGAAACAGAAGAAGGAGAAGAGCAGAAGCAGAAGCAGAAGGAGAAGGAGAAGCAGAAGAAGCAGATGCTGAAGCAGAAGAAGAAGAAACAGAAAACGCAGAAGAAGCAGAAGAAGAAGCAGCAGGAGAAGCAGAAGAAGAAGAAGGAGAACGAGAACGAGAAGTATTAGGAGTAGGAGAAACAGAAGGATAAGCAGAAGCAGAAAGAGAAGGAGAATGAGGAGAAGCAGAAGAAGCATAAGCAGGAGAAGCAGAAGCAGAATGAAAAGCAGAAGAAGGAGAAATTGAAAAAGAAGAAGATGCAGAATAAGAAGCAGAAGCAGAAGGAGAAGCAGAAGAAGGAGAAGGAGAAGGAGAAGCAGAAGGATAAGCATAAAGAGAAACAGAAGGAGAAGCAGGAGAAGCAGAAGCAGGAGAAGCAGAAGAAGGAGAAGAAGAAGAAGAAGAAGAAAGAGAAGTAGAAACAGAAGGAGAAGCAGAAATAGAAGGAGAAGAAGCCGAAGAAGCAGAAGCAGAACCTGAAGCAGAAGGAGAAGCAGGAGAAGAAGAAGAAGCAGAATCTGGAGAAGAAGAAGGAGAACCAGAAGGAGAAGTAGAAGCAGAAAGAGAAGCAAAAGCAGAAGGAGAAGTAGAAGGAGAAACAGAAGAAACAGAAGAAGCAGAAGCAGTAGCAGAAGAAGCTGAAGATGCAGAAGCAGAAAGAGAAGCAGAAGGAATAGCAGAAGAACGAGAAGGAGAAGGAGAAACAGAAGGAGAAGCAGAAGGATAAGCAGAAAGAGAATCAGGAAAAGCAGAAGAAGCAGAAGCAGACGGAGAAGCAGCAGAAGAAGAAACAGAAGAAGGAGAAGGAGCAGAAGCCGAAGGAGAAACAGTAGCAGAAGGAGAAGCAGAAAGAGAAGCTGGAAAAGCAGAAGAAGCAGAAGAAACAGGAGAAGGACAAGAAGCAGAAGCAAAAGGAGAAGCAGAAACAGAAGGAGAAGCAGAAAGAGAAGGAGGGGAAGCAGAAGAAGCAGAAGCAGGAGAAGCAGAAGCATAAGAATCCGAAGAAGCAGAAGCAGAACCTGAAGCAGAAGGAGAAGCAGGAGAAGCAGAAGAAGCAGAATCTGGAGAAGCAGAATGACAAACTGAAAGAGAAGCAAAAGCAGAAAGAGAATCAAAAGCAGAAGGAGAAGCAGAAGAAACAGAAGAAGCAGAAGCCGTAGCAGTTGCAGCAGAAGGAGAAGCAGAAGGAAAAGCAGGAGAACAAGAAGGAGAAAGAGAAACAGAAGCAGAAGGAGAAGGAGAATCAGAAGGAGAAGCAGAAGAAGCAGAAGGAGAAGCAGAAGGAGAAACAAAAGCAGAAGAAGCAGCAGAAGGAGAAGCAGAAGCAGAAGAAGATCCACAAGGAGAAGCAGGAGAAGCAGAAGAAGCAGAAGAAGAAGGAGAAGTAGAA
>NW_012293745.1:0-1664 GCF_000151885.1 Dipodomys ordii | reverse complement strand
AGTTGCTGAGGTGTCAATAGCTTGGTCCTACATACTGGCTTTATGCTGTGAAATTGTCCCCACATAGATTGTGAATGGTTGGACTCCAAACCAAGGCTCACGTGTTCTCCCTTCTTCCTTCCTTTCCTCTTTTTCTCCATCTGGCCTTCCCTCTTCTTTCTCTCTTTCCTTCCTTTCACTCACTCCTGGGCCTTGAACTTGGATCCTAGGTGCTGTCCCTGAGCATTTTTACTCAAGGCCAACAGACTATGGCTTAAGCCACATATCCACTTCTGGTGTTATATTTTGGCAGTTAGTTGGAGATAAGTGTCTTACAGGCTTTCCTGCCTGGGCCTCAAGCATTGACCCTCCCATCACAGCCTCCTATGTAGCTAGGATGACAGGCATGAAGCACTGGCATCCAGCTCAAACCAAGGTTTCTTCATGTGCTGTGGAACCAGCACGGGAAACTCTCATTGTCTATGACGCCTCCAGAGCCTGGCGCACACTGTAACTCTTTGTTGGATAAAAAAATGAGCATCTGTCTACAAAAATACTACAGAAAAGTCCCATCCCATTCAGGTAAGCATTCTGGTGGGCGGAGCAAAGCCTGATGTAGCTCTCCCACAGTTCTCCCTCCTCCCTCTTCCCACCCTCCTGGTGCCACAGAACTTAACTGTTTTGGCTCTGAAGACATGATCCACGTTATACTCGCTGGATTCCTGGGCCTCTGGGATGCCTATCTTCTCAAGGATCTCTGGTCAGCGGCTGACCAGCTCTGTGGCAGTCAATTCCCCACTCAGGAGTGAATGAGGTTGCATTGAGCTGAAGGCCAGTCTCAAGGGACCTACTCTCCTACCCCTGGAGCGAGCCAGGATGGCCCCCAAGTTTCACGTTGCAGAGAAAGGATCCTCAAGGCATCATGGGTTTCTGAATCTCCCAGAGTCTAGTGCAGGTGCTGAGAATCCTCTCTACTCACAGCTGGCAGGCTAGGGATGGTGAGGTCACAATCTCTGCTTCCCATGACATCCTCAATGTTATGTCTAGGTCACAGGACCCCACCAAAGTGACCACCAAGAATCAGACTCTACAGCTCTTTTATTTAAACGAGCTGCAGTTCGGGCCTTGTCCTACACTCTGACACAGCAGAGCCCAGGAAGTGAACCCTGAGCTAAGGATTTACAAGTCTTATTTTTTTTTAATTTGAATTTTAATTTTTTGTGAATATACTGTACAGAGGGGTTACAATTACATGGGCAAGATAATGAGTACATTTCTTATCAAGCATTGCAGCCTCCTCCTTTGTTTACCCTTCACATCCCTTTCAGGCCTCCCCCCTGCCTCCCGACCCAATCCTCCCTTCCCACGCCCTCCCCCGCACCAAAGTTGTAAAGTTCGTTTTTAATATGACAACTTGTACTTCTCATAATTGCATCCGGTCCACCTGTATCCTTAAACGACTTGTTTTTCCACACCTCCTTCACAAATTATACCGACATCAAATATAGTGAAAACAGGGGTTATACTGTGGGAGAGGGAAATAAAAAGCTACAAAGAAATAATCTTATGAGTTAGAAACAAATGCATGACAGAAAAAGAAAACATTTAAATACATATCTAAGGGTTCATTTTCCTAAAATCACATTATCTGACCTTTCCTGCTTGACTTATACATATACTAGATA
>NW_012293744.1:0-6328 GCF_000151885.1 Dipodomys ordii | reverse complement strand
CAGAAGAAGAGAAGGAGCAGAAGGAGAAGCAGAAGGAGAAGGACAAGCAGGAGAAGCAGAAGAAGCAGTAGCAGGAGAAGCAGAAGCAGAAGAAACAGAAGAAGCCCAAGAAGCAGAAGGAGAACCTGAAGCAGAAGGACAAGCAGAAGCCGCAGAAGCTGGAAAAGCAGAAGCAGAAGAAACAGAACAAGGAGAAGAAGCAGAAGCAGAACGAGAAGCAGAAGAAGAAGAAGGAGAAAGAGAAGGATTAGGAGGAGCAGAAGGAGAATCAGAAGCAGAAGGAGAAACAGAAGAAGCAGAAGTAGGAGAAGCAGAAGCAGAATGAGAAGCACAAGAAGGAGAAATTGAAGGAGAAGAGAATGAGACGGAGAAGCAGAAGGAGAAGTAGAGCAGCAGAAGAAGAAGAAGCAGGAGAAGCAGAAGCAGAAGAAACAGAAGAAGGAGAAGAGCCGAAGCAGAAGCAGACGGAGAAGCAGAAGAAGCAGAAGCTGAAGCAGAAGGAGAAGAAACAGAAAAAGCAGAAGAAGCAGAAGAAGAAGCAGCAGGAGAAGCAGAAGAAGAAGAAGGAGAAGGAGAAAGAGAAGGATTAGGAGTAGGAGAAACAGAAGGATAAGCAGAAGCAGAAAGAGAAGGAGAAGGAGAAGGAGAAGCAGGAGAAGCAGAAGCAGGAGAAGCAGAAGCAGAATGAAAAGCAGAAGAAGGAGAAATTGAAACAGAAGAAGATGCAGAAGGAGAAGCAGAAGCAGTAGTAGAAGCAGAAGAAGGAGAAGCAGAAGGAGAAGCATAAAGAGAAACAGAAGGAGAAGCAGGAGAAGCAGAAGCAGGAGAAGCAGAATCAGAAGAAATAGAAGAAGGAGAAAAAGCAGAAGCAGAAAGAGAAGCAGAAACAGAAGGAGAAGCAGAAATTGAAGCAGAAGAAGCCGAAGAAGCAAAAGCAGAACCTAAAGCAGAAGGAGAAGCAGAAGAAACAGAATCTGGAGAAGAAGAAGGAGAACCAGAAGGAGAAGCAGAAGCAGAAAGAGAAGCAAAAGCAGAAGGAGAAGCAGAAGAAACAGAAGAAGCAGAATCAGTAGCAGAAGAAGCTGAAGATGCAGAAGCAGAAAGAGAAGCAGAAGGAATAGCAGAAGAACGAGAAGGAGAAATAGAAGGAGAAGCAGAAGGAGAAGCAGGAAAAGCAGAAGAAACAGAAGCAGACGGAGAAGCAGAAGAAGGAGAAGGAGAAGCCAGAGCAGAAGAAGAAGCAGAAGGAAAAGCACAAGCAGAAGGAGATGCAGAAAGAGAAGCAGGAAATGCAGAAGACGCAGAAGCAGAAGGAGAAGAAGAAGGAGAAGAATCAGAATCAGAAGAAGCAGAAGCAGAAATAGAAAGAGAAGCCGACGAAGAGAAGCAGAACGAGAAGCAGGAGAAGCAGAAGAAGCACAAGCGGGAGAAGCAGAAGAAGAAGAAACAGAAGAAGGAGAAGGAGCAGAAGCAGGAGAAGCAGAAGGAGAAGATGAAAGAGAAGCAGGAAAAGCAGAAGAAGCAGAAGCAGGAGAAGCAGAAGGAGAAGAAACAGGAGAAGGACAAGAAGCAGAAAGAGAAGCAGTAGAAGCAAAAGAGGCAGGAAAAGCAGAAGCAGAAGAAAGAGAAGAAGAAGACGACGACGAAGAAGAAGAAGCTGCAGCAGCATAAGGAGAAGCATAAGGAGAAGCATAAGGAGAAGTATAAGGAGAAGCAGTAGAAGCAGAAGAAGCAGAAGCAGGAGAAGCTGAAGCAGAAGAAAAAGAATAAGCAAAAGAAGCAGAAGCAGAAGCAGTGAGAGAAGCTGAAGAAGGAGAAGGAGAAGGAGCAGCAGAAGGAGAAGCAGAAGCAGAAAGAGAAGCAGAAACAGAAGGAGAACAAGAAGGAGAAGCAGGAGAATCAGAAGAAGCAGAAAGAGAAGGAGAAGAAGGAGAAGCAGAAGTAGAATCCGAAGAAACAGAAGAAGAAGAAACAGAAGCAAAAGAAACAGAAGAAGGAGAAGAGCAGAAGCAGAAGCAGAAGGAGAAGCAGAAGTAGAAGGAGAAGCAGAAACAGAAGCAGGAGAACCAGAAGAAGCAGGAAAAGCAGAAGCAGAAGAAACAGGAGAAGCCGAAGAAGCAGAAGCAGAATCTGAATCAGAAGGAGAAACAGAAGAAGCACAATCTGAAGCAGAAGCAGAAGAAACAGAAATAGTAGAATAAGCAGAAGCAGAAGCACCAGGACAAGCAGAAGAACAAGAAGGAGAAGGCGAAAGAGAAGGATTAGGAGTAGGAGAAGCAAAAGGATAAGCAGAAGCAGAAAGAGACGCAGAAGGAGAAGCAGCACGAGAAGTAGGAGAAGCAGGAGAAGCAGAAGCAAGAGAAGCAGAAGAAACAGAAGACGCAGAAGCAGAATGAGAAGCAGAAGGAGAAATTGAAGCAGAAGGAGAAGGAGAAGCAAAAGGAGAAGCAGAAGAAGGAGAAGGAGAAGGAGAAGCAGAAAGAGAAGCACAACGAGAAGCAGGAGAAGCAGAAGCAGGAGAAGCAGAAGCAGAAGAAACATAAGAAGGAGAAGAAGCAGAAGCAGAAGGAGAAGCAGAAACAGAAGGAAAAGCAGAAATAGAAGCAGGAGCAGCAGAAGAAGCAGCAGCAGCAGAAGCAGAAGCAGAAGAAGCAGAAGAAACAGAAGCAGAACCTGAAGCATAAGGAGATACTGGAGAAGCAGAAGAAGCAGAATCTGGAGAATCAGAAGGAGAAGCAGAAGCAGAAAGAGAGGCAAACGCAGAAGGAGAAGCATAAGGAGAAGCAGAAGAAACAGAAGAAGCAGAGGCAGTAGCAGAAGATGTAGAAGCAGAAGGAGAAGCAGAAGGAAAAGCAGAAGAACGAGAAGGAGAAGGAGAAGGAGAAACAGAAGGAGAAGCAGAAAGAGAAGCAGAAGAAGGAGCAGGAGAAGGAAAAGCAGCAGGAGAAGCAGAAAGAAAAGCAGAAGGAGAAGCAGGAGATGCAGAAACAGGAGAAGAACAAGCAGAAGAAACATGAGAAGGACAAGAAGCTGAAGCAGAAGGAGAAGCAGAAAGAGAAGGAGGGGAAGCAGAAGAAGCAGAAGCAGGAGAAGCAGAAGCATAAGAATCCGAAGAAGCAGAAGCAGAACCTGAAGCAGAAGGAGAAGCAGGAGAAGCAGAAGAATCAGAATCTGGAGAAGCAGAATGAGAAGCAGAAGGAGAAGCAGAAGCAGAAAGAAAATCAAAAGCAGAAGGAGAAGCAGAAGAAAGAGAAGAAGTAGAAGCAGTAGCAGTTGTAGCAGAAGCAGAAGGAAAAGCAGAAGAACAAGAAGGAGAAGGAGAAACAGAAGAAGAAGCAGAAGGAGAAGCAGAAAGAGAAGCAGGTAAAGCAGAAGAAGAAGAAGCAGAAGGAGAATCAGAAGGAGAAGCAGAAGAAGGAGAAGGAGAAGCAGAAGAAGATGCAGAAGGAGAAGCAGCAGAAGCAGAAGGAGAAGCAGGAAAAGCAGAAGAAGCAGAAACAAAAGGAGAAGCAAAAGAAGGAGAAGGAGAAGCAGAGGCAGAAGAAGAAGCATAAGGACAAGCACAAGCAGAAGGAGATGCAGAAGGAGAAGTAGGAGAAGCAGAAGAAGCAGAAGTTGAAGGAGAAACAGAAGTAGGAGAAGGAGAAGGAGGTGAAGCAGAAGCAGAAGGAGAAGCAGAAGCAGAATGAGAATCAGAAAGAGAAGCAGGAAGAGCACAAGAAGCAGAAGCAGGAGAAGCTGAAAGAGAAGAAGCAGAAACAGAAGCAGAAGGAGAAGCAGAAGCAGAAGGAGAAGCAGCAGAAGAAGTAGAACCAGAAATTCAGGCAGCAGAAACAGAAGAAGCAGAAGCAGAAGGAGAAGCCAAAAGAGAAGCAGAAGGGGAAGTAGAAAAAACAGCAGAAGAAGCAGAAAAACAAGCAGGTGAAGCAGAAGCAGGAAGAGAAGTAGACGCAGAAGAAGCAGAAGAAGAAGAAGAAGAAGCAGTAGAAGCATAAGAAGCAGAAGCAGGAGAAGCAGAACCAGAAGAAAAAGAAAAGCATAAGAAGCAGAAGCAGAGGGAGAAACAGAAGAAGGAGAAGGAGCAGCAGAAGGTGAAGCAGAAGGAGATGCAGAAGGAGAAAGAGAAGCAGAAACAGAAGGAGAAGAAGAAGGAGAAGTTGGAGATTCAGAAGAAGCAGAAGCAGAAAGAGAAGCAGAAGAAGGAGAAGGAGAAGCAGAAGGAGAAGGACAAGCAGGAGAAGCAGAAGAAGAAGAAGAAACAGAAGAAGGAGAAGGAGCAGAAGGAGAAGCAGAAGCAGAAGGAGAAGCAGAAAGAGAAGAAGAATAAGCAGAAGAAGCAGTAGCAGGAGAAGCAGAAGCAGAAGAAACAGAAGAAGCCGAAGAATTAGAAGGAGAATCTGAAGCAGAAGGAGAAGCAGAAGCAGCAGAAGCTGGAAAAGCAGAAGCAGAAGAAACTGAACAAGCAGAAGAAGTAGAAGCAGAACGAGAAGCAGAAGAAGAGGGAGAAAGAGAAGGATTAGGAGTAGGAGGAGCAGAAGCAGAATAAGAAGCAGGAAGAGAAGCAGAAGGAGAAGCAGAAGGAGAAGCAGAAGGAGAAACAGAATCAGAAGCAGGAGAAGCAGAAGCAGAAAGAGAAGCACAAGAAGGAGGAATTGAAGGAGAAGGAGAATGAGACGGAGAAGCAGAAGGAGAAGAAGGAGAAGCAGAAGAAGAAGAAGCAGGAGAAGCAGAAACAGAAAAAGCAGAAGAAGCAGAAGAAGCAGAAGAAGAAGAAGCAGGAGAAGCAGAAGAAGAAGAAGGAGAAGGAGAAAGAGAAGGATTAGGAGTAGGAGAAACAGAAGGATAAGCAGAAGCAGAAAGAGAAGCAGAAGGAGAAGCAGGAGAAGCAGAAGAAGCAGAAGCAGGAGAAGCAGAAGCAGAATGAAAAGCAGAAGAAGGAGAAATTGAAACAGAAGAAGATGCAGAAGGAGAAGCAGAAGCAGAAGGAGAAGCAGAAGAAGGAGAAGGAGAAGCAGAAGGAGAAGCATAAGGAGAAACAGAAGGAGAAGCAGAAGCAGGAGAAGCAGAATCAAAAGAAATAGAAGAAGGATAAGAAGCAGAAGCAGAAAGAGAAGCTCAAACAGAAGGAGAAGCAGAAATAGAAGCAGAAGAAGAAGATGCAGAATCTGAAGCAGAAGGAGAAGCAGAAGAAGCAGAATCTGGAGAAGAAGGAGAACCAGAAGGAGAAGCAGAAGCACAAAGATATTAAAAGCAGAAGAAAGAGAAGCAGATGAAACTGAAGAAACAGAAGAAGCAGAAGCAGTAGCAGAAGAAGCTGAAGACGCAGAAGCAGATAGAGAAGCAGAAGGAATAGCAGAATAACGACAAGGAGAAACAGAAGGAGAAGAAGAATGAGAAGCAGAAGGAGAAGCAGGAAAAACAGAAGAAGCAGAAACAGACAGAGAAGCAGAAGAAGGAGAAGCAGAAGCAGAAGAAGAAGCAGAAGGAAAAGCACAAGCAGAAGGAGATGCAGAAGGAGTAGCAGGAGAAGCAGAAGAAGCAGAAGCAGAAGGAGAAGCAGAAGGAGAAGAAGCAGAATCAGAAGAAGCAGAAGGAGAAGTAGAAAGAGAAGCCGACGAAGAGAAGCAGAACGAGAAGCAGGAGAAGCAGAAGAAGCAGAGCGGGAGAAGCAGAAGAAGAAGAAATAGAAGGAGCAGAAGCAGAAGGAGGAGCAGAAGCAGAAGGAGAAGCAGAAAGAGAAGCAGGAAAAGCAGAAGAAGCAGAAGCAGGAGAAGCAGAAGCAGAAGAAACAGGAGAAGGACAAGAAACAGAAGCAGAAGGAGAAGCAGAAACAGAAGGAGAAGCAGAAAGAGAAGGAGGGGAAGCAGAAGAACAGAAGCAGGAGAACCAGAAGCATAAGAATCCGAAGAAGCAGAAGCAGAACCTGAAGCAGAAGGAGAAGCAGGAGAAGCAGAAGAAGCAGAATCTGTAGAAGCAGAATGAGAAGCTGAAGGAGAAGCAGAAGCAGAAAGAGAATCAAAAGGAGAAGGAGAAGCGGAAGAAACAGAAGAAGCAGAAGCAGTAGCAGTTGCAGCAGAAGCAGAAGGAGAAGCAAAAGTAAAAGCAGAAGAACGAGAAGGAGAAACAGAAGGAGAAGCAGAAGGAGAAGCAGAAGAAGCAGAAGGAGTAGCAGAAGGAGAAACAGAAGCAGAAGAAGCAGCAGAAGGAGAAGCAGAAGCAGAAGAAGATGCAGAAGGAGAAGCAGGAGAAGCAGAAGAAGCAGAAGCAGAAGTAGAAGGAGATGATAGGAGAAGGAGAAGGAAGAGCCGCAGAAGCAATAGGAGAAGCA
>NW_012293743.1:0-6329 GCF_000151885.1 Dipodomys ordii | reverse complement strand
GAAGCAAAAGAAGGAGAAGGAGAAGTCTTGAGGCAGAAGAGGAAGCATAAGGACAAGCACAAGCAGAAGGAGATGCAGAAGGAGAAGCAGGAGAAGAAGAAGTAAAAGAATCCGAAGAAGCAGAAGCAGAACCTGAAGCAGAAGGAGTAGCAGGAGAAGCAGAAGAAGCAGAATCTTTAGAAGCAGAATGAGAAGCAGAAGGAGAAGCAGAAGCAGAAAGAGAATCAAAAGCAGAAGGAGAAGCAGAAGAAACAGAAGACGTAGAAGCAGTAGCAGTTGTAGCAGAAGCAGTAAGTAAAGCAGAAGGAAAAGCAGAAGAACAAGAAGGAGAAGGAGAAACAGAAGGAGTTGCAGAAGGAGAAGCAGAAAGAGAAGCAGGTAAAGCAGAAGAAGAAGGAGAAGCAGAAGAAGCAGAAGCAGAAGGAGAAGCAGGAAAAGCAGAAGAAGCAGAAGCAAAAGGTGAAGCAAAAGAAGGAGAAGGAGAAGCAGAGGCAGAAGAAGAAGGACAAGCACAAGCACAAGGAGAAGGAGATGCAGAAGGAGAATCAGGAGAAGCAGAAGAAGCAGAAGCTGAAAGAGAAGCAGAAGTAGGAGAAGGGAAGGAGGAGAAGCAGAAGCAGAAGGAGAAGCAGAAGCAGAATGAGAAGCAGAAAGAGAAGCAGGAGGAGGACAAGAAGCAGAAGCAGGAGAAGCCGAAAGAGAAGAAGCAGAAACAGAAGCAGAAGGAGAAGCAGAAGGAGAAGGAGAAGCAGCAGAAGAAGTAGAACCAGAAATTCAGGCACGAGAAACAGAAGAAGCAGAAGCAGAAGGAGAAGCAAAAAGAGAAGCAGAAGGAGAAGTAGAAAAAGCAGCAGAAGAAGCAGAAAAACAAGCAGGAGAAGCAGAAGCAGAAAGAGAAGTAGAAGCAGAAGAAGAAGCAGTAGAAGCAGAAGAAGCAGAAGCAGGAGAAGCAGAACCAGAAGAAAAAGAAGAAGCATAAGAAGCAGAAGCAGAGGGAGAAACAGAAGAAGGAGAAGGAGCAGCAGAAGGTGAAGCAGAAGGAAATGCAGAAGCAGAAAGAGAAGCAGAAATAGAAGAAGAAGAAGGAGAAGTTGGAGAATCAGAAGAAGCAGAAGCAGAAAGTGAAGCAGAAGAAGGAGAAGGAGAAGCAGAAGGTGAAGGAGAAGCAGGAGAAGCAGAAGAAGCAGAAGCGGTAGAAGCAGAAGAAGAAGAAGAAACAGAAGAAGGAGAAGGAGCAGAAGGAGAAGCAGAAGCAGAAGGAGAAGCAGAAAGAGAAGCAGAAGAAGCAGAAGAAGCAGTACCAGGTGAAGCAGAAGCAGAAGATACAGAAGAAGCCGAAGAATCAGAAGGAGAACCTATAGCAGAAGGACAAGCAGAAGCAGCAGAAGCTGGAAAAGCAGAAGCAGAAGAAACCGAACAAGCAGAAGAAGCAGAAGCAGAACGAGAAGAAGAAGGAGAAAGAGAAGGATTAGGAGTAGGAGGAGCAGAAGCAGAATAAGAAGCATAAATAGAAGCAGAAGAAGAAGCAGAAGGAGAAACAGAAGAAGCAGGAGAAGCAGAAGCAGAAGCAGAATGAGAAGCACAAGAAGGAGAAATTAAAGGAGAAGGAGAAGGAGACGGAGAAGCAGAAGGAGAAGTAGGAGAAGCAGAAGAAGAAGAAGCAGGAGAAGCAGAAACAGAAGAAACAGAAGGAGAAGAGCAGAAGAAGCAGAAGCTGAAGCAGAAGAAGAAGAAACAGAAAAAGCAGAAGAAGCAGAAGAAGAAGCAGCAGGAGAAGCAGAAGAAGAAGAAGGAGAAGGAGAAAGAGAAGGATTAGGAGTAGGAGAAACAGAAGGATAAGCAGAAGCAGAAAGAGAAGGAGAATGAGAAGGAGAAGCAGGAGAAGCAGAAGAAGCAGAAGCAGGAGAAGCAGAAGCAGAAGAAACATAGGAAGGAGAAGAAGCAGAAGGAGAAGCAGAAACAGAAGGAAAAGCAGAAAGAGAAGCAGGAGAAGCAGAAGAAGCAGCAGCAGGAGAAGCAGCAGCAAGAGAAGCAGAAGGGGAAGCAGAAGAAACAGAAGAAGCAGAGGCAGTAGCAGAAGAAGCAGAAGATGCAGAAGCAGAAGGAGAAGCAGAAGGAAAAGCAGAAGAACGAGAAGGAGAAGGAGTAGGAGAAACAGAAGGAGAAGCAGAAAGAGAAGCAGAAGAAGGAGCAGGAGAAGGAAAAGCAGCAGGAGAAGCAGAAAGAGCAGCAGAAGGAGAAGCAGAAGCAGAAGCAGAAGCAGAAGTAGAAGCAGAAGGAGAAGCAGAAGGAGAAGCGTAAAGAGAAACAGAAGGAGAAGCAGGAGAAGCAGAAGCAGGAGAAGCAGAAACAGAAGGAGAAGCAGAAATAGAAGCAGAAGAAGCTGAAGAAGCAGAAGCAGAACCTGAAGCAGAAGGCGAAACAGGAGAAGCAGAAGAAGTAGAATCTGGAGAAGAAGGAGAACCAGAAGGAGAAGCAGAAGCAGAAAGAGAAGAAAGAGCAGAAGGAGAAGCAGAAAGAGAAGCAGAAGAAACAGAAGAAGCAGAAGCAGTAGCAGAAGAAGCTGAAGATGTAGAAGCAGATAGAGAAGCAGAAGGAATAGCAGAATAACGACAAGGAGAAACAGAAGGAGAAGAAGAATGAGAAGCAGAAGGAGAAGCAGGAAAAACAGAAGAAGCAGAAACAGACGGAGAAGCAGAAGAAGGAGAAGCAGAAGCAGAAGAAGAAGCAGAAGGAAAAGCACAAGCAGAAGGAGATGCAGAAGGATTAGCAGGAGAAGCAGAAGAAGCAGAAGCAGAAGGAGAAGCAGAAGGAGAAGAAGCAGAATCAGAAGAAGCAGAAGGAGAAGTAGAAAGAGAAGCCGACGAAGAGAAGCAGAACGAGAAGCAGGAGAAGCAGAAGATTGCAGAGCGGGAGAAGCAGAAGAAGAAGAAACAGAAGAAATAGAAGGAGCAGAAGTAGAAGGAGGAGCAGAAGCAGAAGGAGAAGCAGAAAGAGAAGCAGGAAAAGCAGAAGAAGCAGAAGCAGGAGAAGCAGAAGCAGAAGAAACAGGAGAAGGACAAGAAGCAGAAGCAGAAGGAGAAGGAGAAGGAGAAGCAGAAAGAGAAGAACTAGAAGCAGAAGACGCAGGAAAAGCAGAAGCAGCAGAAAGAGAAGAAGAAGAAGAAGAAGAAGAAGAAGAAGAAGAAGAAGAAGAAGAAGAAGAAGAAGAAGAAGAAGAAGAAGAAGAAGAAGAAGAAGACGAAGAAGAAGAAGACGAAGAAGAAGAAGACGAAGAAGAAGAAGAAGAAGACGAAGAAGAAGAAGAAGAAGAAGAAGAAGAAGAAGAAGAAGAAGAAGAAGAAGAAGAAGAAGAAGAAGAAGAAGAAGGAAAAGGAGAAGGAGAAGGAGAAGAAGAAGGAGAAGGAGAAGCAGTAGAAGCAGAAGAAGATGCAGAAGGAGAAGCAGAAGAAGCAGAAGCAGAAAGAGAAGCAGGAAAAGCAAAAGAAGCAGAAAAAAAAGGTGAAGCAAAAGAAGGAGAAGGAGAAGCAGAGGCAGAAGAGGAAGCTTAAGGACAAGCACAAGCAAAAGGAGATGCAGAAGGAGAAGCAGGAGAAGCAGAAGTATAAGAATCCGAAGAAGCAGAAGCAGAACCTGAAGCAGAAGGAGAAGCAGGAGAAGCAGAAGAAGCAGAATCTTTAGAAGCAGAATGAGAAGCAGAAGGAGAAGCAGAAGCAGAAAGAGAATCAAAAGCAAAAGGAGAAGCAGAAGAAACAGAAGAAGTAGAAGCAGTAGCAGTTGTAGCAGAAGCAGTAGGAAAAGCAGAAAGAAAAGCAGAAGAACAAGAAGGAGAAGGAGAAACAGAAGGTGAAGCAGAAGGAGAAGCAGAAAGAGAAGCAGGTAAAGCAGAAGAAGAAGAAGCAGAAGGAGAATCAGAAGGAGAAGCAAAAGAAGGAGAAGGAGAAGCAGAAGCAGAAGAAGATGAAGAAGGAGAAGCAGAAGAAACAGAAGTCGCAGGAGAAAAATGAGAAGCAGAAGGAGAAATGAAGCAGAAGCAGAAGCAGAAGCAGAAGGAGAAGCAGAAGAAGGAGAAGGAGAAGCAGAAAGAGAAGCAGAAAGAGAAGCAGCACGAGAAGTAGGAGAAGCAGGAGAAGAAGAAGCAGGACAAGCAGAAGAAACAGAAGACGCAGAAGCAGAATGAGAAGCAGAAGTAGAAATTGAAGCAGAAGCAGAAGCAGAAGGAGAAGCAGAAGAAGGAGAAGGAGAAGCAGAAATAGAAGCACAACGAGAAGCAGGAGAAGCAGAAGCAGGAGAAGCAGAAGCAGAAGAAACATAGGAAGGAGAAGAAGCAGAAGCAGAAGGAGAAGGAGAAACAGAAGGAAAAGCAGAAAGAGAAGCAGGAGAAGCAGAAGAAGCAGCAGCAGGAGAAGCAGAAGCAGAAGAAGCAGAAGAAGCAGAAGCAGAACCTGAAGCAGAAGGAGAAGCAGGAGAAGCAGAAGAAGCAGAATCTGGAGAAGCAGAAGGAGAAGCAGAAGCAGAAAGAGAAGCAAAAGCAGAAGGAGAAGCAGAAGGGGAAGCAGAAGAAACAGAAGAAGCAGAGGCAGTAGCAGAAGAAGCAGAAGATGCAGAAGCAGAAGGAAAAGCAGAAGAGCGAGAAGGAGAAGGAGTAGGAGAAACAGAAGGAGAAGCAGAAAGAGAAGCAGAAGAAGGAGCAGGAGAAGGAAAAGCAGCAGGAGAAGCAGAAAGAGCAGCAGAAGGAGAAGCAGGAGATGCAGAAACTTGAGAAGCAGAAGCAGAAGAAACAGGAGAAGGACAAGAAGCAGAAGCAGAAGGAGAAGCAGAAAGAGAAAGAGAAGCAGGAAGAGAAGGAGGGAAAGCAGAAGAAGCAGAAGCAGGAGAAGCAGAAGCATAAGAATGTGAAGAAGCAGAAGGAGAACCTGAAGCAGAAGGACAAACAGGAGAAGCAGAAGAAGCAGAATCTGAAGAAGCAGAATAAGAAGCAGAAGGAGAAGCAGAAGCAGAAAGAGAATCAAAAGCAAAAGGAGAAGGACAAACAGGAGAAGCAGAAGAAGCAGAATCTGAAGAAGCAGAATAAGAAGCAGAAGGAGAAGCAGAAGCAGAAAGAGAATCAAAAGCAAAAGGAGAAGCAGAAGAAACAGAAGAAGTAGAAGCAGAAGCAGTTGTAGCAGAAGCAGAAGGAAAAGCAGAAGAACAAGAAGGAGAAGGAGAAACAGAAGGAGAAACAGAAGGGGAAGCAGAAAGAGACGCAGGTAAAGCAGAAGAAGAAGAAGAAAAAGGAGAATCAGAAGGAGAAGCAGAAGAAGGAGAAGGAGAAGCAGAAGAAGATGCAGAATGAGAAGCAGGAGAAGCAGAAGTAGCAGAAGCAGGAGGAGAAGCAGGAAAAGCAGAAGAAGCAGAAGCAAAAGGAGAAGCAAAAGAAGGAGAAGGAGAAGCAGAAGCAGAAGCATAAGGACAAGCACAAGCAGAAGGAGATGCAGAAGGAGAAGCAGGAGAAGCAGAAGAAGCAGAAGATGAAGGAGAAGCAGAAGTAGGAGAAGGAGAAGGAGGAGAAGCAGAAGGAGAGGCAGAAGCAGAATGAGAAGCAGAAAGAGAAGCAGGAGAAGGACAAGAAGCAGAAGCAGGAGAAGCCGAAAGAGAAGAAGCAGAAGAAGCAGAAACATTAGCAGAAGGAGAAGCAGAAGCAGAAGGAGAAGCAGCAGAAGAAGTAGAACCAGAAATTCAGGCAGGAGAAACAGAAGAAGCAGAAGCAGAAGCAGAAGGAAAAGCAAAAAGAGAAGCACAAGGAGTAGTAAAAGAAGCAGCAGAAGGAGAAGCAGCAGAAGAAGCAGAAAAACAAGCAGGAGAAGCAGAAGCAGAAACAGAAGTAGAAGCAGAAGAAGCAGAACCAGAAGAAGAAGCAGTAGAAGCATAAGAAGCAGAAGCAGGAGAAGCAGAAGCAGAAGAAAAAGAAGAAGCATAAGAAGCAGAAGTAGAAGCAGAGGGAGAAACAGAAGAAGGAGAAGGAGCAGCAGAAGCTGAAGCAGAAGGAGATGCAGAAGCAGAAAGAGAAGCGGAAACAGAAGGAGAAGTTGGAGAATCAGAAGAAGCAGAAGCAGAAAGAGAAGCAAAAGAGGGAGAAGGAGAAGCAGAAGCAGAAGGACAATCAGGAGAAGCAGAAGAAGCAGAAGCGGGAGAAGCAGAAGAAGAAGAAGAAACAGAAGAAGGAGAAGGAGCAGAAGGAGAAGCAGAAGCAGAAGGAGAAGCAGAAATAGAAACAGAAGCAGAAGAAGCAGTTGCAGGAGAAGCAGAAACAGAAGAAACAGAAGAAGCTGAAGAAGCAGAAGGAGAAT
>NW_012293742.1:0-1097 GCF_000151885.1 Dipodomys ordii | reverse complement strand
GCTGGGAAGGTGGCTCAGTGGTAGAGCACTTGCCTTGCATGCATGAGGCCCTGGGTTCGATTCCTCAGCCCCACATAAGCAAAAAGAAAAAAGCCGGAAGTGGTGCTGTGGCTTATGTGGTAGAGCGCTAGCCTTGAGCTGAAGAGCTGAGGGACAGCGCCCTGGCCCAGAGTTCAGGCCCACGACTGGACCCAAAAAAAAAAAAAATCTCCTTACCAGCTTGGTGATGACATTTATTTATCATCTCTGGTATGGAATGTAAAATAATGTAATCTTAGGACAGATGTGGTCACACTACTCCAGTATTTTCTTTATTAGTCTGTAATGAAGGGTCAAGCTACAAAATACATAGTTATATATACAGGATGTGCCTACTGGAAAATAGCCATGCATCTGAGAATTTTTGAATTTTCTGGGATTGTTTTTAAGTGATGTCCTGTCTCTGAAGTATCAGGTAGATAAATCTCTGAAAATTCATACTTCAAGCTGTTTTGGTAACATTCCTATATAATTTGGAAAGAAATACATTTAAACAGTTCTTTGAATGGCAATCTTAATATACCAAGGGTATTAAACATTGAAGGAGAGACAAAATAATTTTGAAAGAATAAATACCATGACCAAGAGTAAGCCAAGGGCTAAAGCCAGGGGTGGGCTAGAAAAATAAAAGTGCCATTTAAATATTTATTTTGAAATTAACATTAGATAAGGAGTGCTATCCTTAATAATTTCCCTCACTGCTCCAAAATAATATAAACTATATCTATCTCTTCCTGTATTTGTGTGTGTGTGTGTGTGTGTGTGTGTGTAGGTCATGGGGCTTGAACTCTAGGGCTAGGTGCTGTTCCTGAGCTCTTCAGCCCAAGGAGAGCGCTCTACCACTTAAGCCACAACACCACTTCCGGTTTGGTTTTCTGGTGGTTAATTGGAGATCAGAGTCTCACGGACTTTCCCGCAGGGGCTGGCCTTGAACTGTGATCCTCAGATCTCAGCCTCCTTAGTAGTTAGGATTACAGGCATGAGCCACTGGTGCCAGGCTTCTTCCTGCACTCTTGACACAGGAATATGAATGCAAAAGGCTAAAGAGCAAAAGGAAG
>NW_012293741.1:0-6332 GCF_000151885.1 Dipodomys ordii | reverse complement strand
TGGGCAGAGCGGGACACAGTGGGACACAGCGAGGACAAATCATGAGACGTAGCGGTGGACAGAGTGGGATACAGAGGCGGACACAGCGAGGACACAGCAGGACACAGCGGGACACATCAGGGACAGAGCGGTACACAGTGGGACCCAGCGGGACACAGCTTGTGACATAGTGGGACATTTCGGTGGACCTAGCGAGGACACAGCGGGACACAGCGGGGGACACAGCGAGGACACAGCGGGGGACACAGTGGGGGATACTGCGGGACACAGCGGGAGACACAGCGAGGACACAGCGGGACCCAGCGGAGACACAGCGTCGATACAGCGGGGACACAGCGTTACTCAGCGTGGTACACAGCTGTGGACACAACGGGACACAGTGGGGGCACAGCGGGAAACAGCGGAACACAGTGGGACACAGCTGGGACAAAGCGTGAGACACAGCGGGGGACAGAGCGGGAGACAGCGGGGGACTCAGCGAGGACACAGTGGGACACAGCGGGACACAGCGTCGATACAGCGGGGACACAGTGGGCCACAGCGGGGTACACAGCTGGGGACACAACGGGGCACATCGGGGGACACAGCAGGGACTCAGCGGAACACAGAGTGGGACACAGTGAGGACACAGGGGGACACAGCTGGACACAGAGGGACACAGCAGGAACAAAGCAGTAGACACAGCGGGACACAGCAGGGGACACAGCGGGACACAGCGGGGGACACAGCGAGGACAGAGCTGGTCAAGGCGGGGACACAGCGGGAACTCAGCGGGGGACACAGCGGGGGACAAAGCGGGTCACCAGGGGACACAGCTGGACACAGCGGGGACAAGGGGGAGACAGAGCGGGACACAGCGAGGACACAGCGGGACACAGCGGGGGACACAGCAGGACACAGCGGGGGACACAGCGAGGACACAGCGGGACACAACGGGGGACACAGCAAGGACACAGCGGGGGACACAGCGGGGGACACTGCGGGACACAGCAGGGAACACAGCGAGGACACAGCGAGACCCAGCGGGACACAGCGTCGATACAGCGGGGATACAGCGTTACACAGTGTGATACACATCTGTGGACACAAGGGGACACAGTGGGGGCACAGCAGGACACAGCGGGACACAGTGGGACAAAGCAAGGACAAATCGTGAGACACAGCGAGGGACAGAGCGGGAGACAGCGGGGGACAAAGCGAGGACACAGCAGGGCACAGCGGGACACAGCAGGGACAGAGCGGGACACAGCGGGACACAGCGGGACACAGCGGGGGACACAGCGGGACACAGAGGGGGACGCAGCGAGGACACAGCAGGACAAAGCGGGACAAAGCAGGGGACATAGCGGTGAAACAGCTGGACACAACGGAGTACATTGCAGGACACAGCACGCACACAGGGGGACACAGCGGGACACAGCGGGACACAGCAGGGACAGAGCGGGACACAGCGGGACACAGTGGGACACAGCGGGGGACCCAGCGGGACCCAGCGGGGGACCCAGTGAGGACACAGCGGGACACAGCTGGGGACACAGCGAGGACACAGCGGGGGACACAGCAGGACACAGCGAGGAACAGCGTAGATACAGCGGGGACACAGCGTTACACAGCGTGGTACACAGCTGTGGATACAACGGGACACAGTGTGGGCACAGCGGGACACAGCGGGTCACAGTGGGACACAGCGGGGACAAAGTGTGAGACACAGCGGGGGACAGAGTGGGAGACAGCGGGGGACACAGCGGGGACACAGCGGAGACTCAGTGGGGTCACAGCGGGATTCAGCGGGACACAGAGTGACACAGCGGGACACAGCAGAGGACACAGCGGGACACAGCGGAGGACAGAGCGACGACACAGCAGGACACAGCGGGGACACAGGGGGACTCAGCAGGGTTACAGCAGGACACAACGGGACACAGCAGGACACAGCGTGACACAGCGGGGACACAGCAGGGACACAGCAGGGACACAGCGGGGGACACAGTGGGACAAAACGGGACACAGCGGGGGACACAGTAGGACAGAGCAGGGGACACAGTGGGGGACAGAGAGGGACAACCCGAATAACAGAGCAAGGACAGAGAGGGACACAGCGGGACACAGCCTCGATACAGCGGGATTCACAGCGTTACACAGCAGGTTACACAGCTGGGGACACAAAGGGACACAGTGGTGGACACAGCGGGACACAGTGGGACAGAGTGGGACACAGATGGGATAAAGCGTGAGACACAGCGGGGGACAGAGCGGGAGACAGCGGGGGACACAGCGAGGACACAGCGGGACACAGCGGGACACAGCGTCGATACAGCGGGGATACAGCGTTACACAGTGTGGTACACATCTGTGAACACAAGGGGACACACTGGGGGCACAGCGGGACACAGTGGGACAAAGCAAGGACAAATCGTGAGACACAGCGAGGGACAGAGCGGGAGACAGCGGGGGACAAAGCGAGGACACAGCAGGGCACAGCAGGACACAGCAGGGACAGAGCGGGACACAGCGGGACACAGCGGGACACAGCGGGGGACACAGCGGGACACAGAGGGGGACGCAGCGAGGACACAGCGGGACAAAGCGGGACAAAGCAGGGGACATAGCGGTGAAACAGCTGGACACAACGGAGTACATTGCGGGACACAGCACGCACACAGGGGGACACAGCGGGACACAGCGGGACACAGCAGGGACAGAGCGGGACACAGCGGGACACAGTGGGACACAGCGGGGGACCCAGCGGGACACAGCGGGGGACCCAGTGAGGACACAGCGGGACACAGCTGGGGACACAGCGAGGACACAGCGGGGGACACAGCGGGGGACACAGCGGGACACAGCGAGGAACAGCGTAGATACAGCGGGGACACAGGGTTACACAGCGTGGTACACAGCTGTGGATACAACGTGACACAGTGTGGGCACAGCGGGACACAGCGGGTCACAGTGGGACACAGCGGGGACAAAGTGTGAGACACAAAGGGGAACAGAGTGGGAGACAGCGGGGGACACAGCGGGGACACAGCGGAGACTCAGTGGGGTCACAGCGGGATTCAGCGGGACACAGAGTGACACAGCGGGACACAGCAGAGGACACAACGGGACACAGCGGAGGACAGAGCGACGACACAGCAGGACACAGCGGGGACACAGGGGGACTCAGCAGGGTTACAGCAGGACACAACGGGACACAGCAGGACACAGCGTGACACAGCGGGGACACAGCAGGGACACAGCAGGGACACAGCGGGGGACACAGCAGGACAAAACGGGACACAGCGGGGGACACAGTAGGACAGAGCAGGGGACACAGTGGGGGACAGAGAGGGACAACACGAATAACAGCAAGGACAGAGAGGGACCCAGCGGGACACAGCCTCGATACAGCGGGATTCACAGCGTTACACAGCAGGTTACACAGCTGAGGACACAAAGGGACACAGTGGTGGACACAGCGGGACACAGCGGGACAGAGTGGGACACAGATGGGATAAAGCGTGAGACACAGCGGGGGACAGAGCGGGAGACAGCGGGGGACACAGCGAGGACACAGCGGGACACAGCGGGGACACAGCGGAGACACAGCGGGGACTCGGCTGGGGACACAGCGGGGAACAAAGCGGGACACCACGGAACACAGCAGGACACAGCACGAAACAGCGGTGACCCTGCGGGGACACAGCGGGACACAGCGGGGGACACAGCGGGAAACAGCGGGACAGAGTGCGCGACACAGCGGGGCACAGCGAGGACACAGTGGGACACAGCGTGGGACAAAGTGGGAGAAAGCGGGGCACACAGCGAGGACACAGCAGGACACCGAGGGTACTCAGCGGGGGACACAGCTGGGGACCAACAGGACACCATGGGACACAGTGTGACACAGCGGGACACAGCGGCGACACTGCGGGGACACAGCGGGACAAAGCGGGGGACACAGCCTGACACAACGGAGTACACAGCGGGACACAGCGGGCACAAAGTGGGGACACAGTGTGACACAGCAGGACACAGCAGGGACAGAGCGGGACACAGCGGGACACAGAGGGGCCACAGCGGGGACACACCTGGACACTGAGGGTCACAGTAGGGACACAGCGGGACAAAGCGGGACACAACAGGACACAGCGGGGGACACAGCGGGACACAGCAGGGGACACAGCGAGGACACAGCGGGACACAGTGGGAGACACAGCGAGGACACAGCGGGACACAGCGGGGGAAAAAGCGGGACACAGCGGGGACACAGCAGTGGACACAGCGGGAGACAGCGGGGGACACAGCGGGACACAGCGGGGGACACAGCGGGGGCCACAGCTGGACACAGTGGGACACAACTGGGGACACAGCGGTACACAGCGGTGGACACAGCGGGACACAGCGGTGGGCACAGCGAGGACACAGCGGGACCCAGCGGGACACAGCGTCGATACAGCGGGGACAGAGTGGGCCACAGCGGGGTACACAGCTGGGGACACAACGGGGCACATCGGGGGACACAGCAAGGACTCAGCGGAACACAGCGTGAGACACAGTGAGGACACAGGGGGACACAGCAGGACACAGCGGGACACAGCAGGAACACAGCAGTAGACACAGCGGGACACAGCAGGGGACACAGCGGGGGACACAGGGAGGACAGAGCGGGACACAGCGGGGACACAGCGGGGACTCAGCGGGGGACACAGCGGGGGACAAAGCGGGACACAGCGGGACACAGCGTCGATATAGCGGGGACACAGCGGGGTACACAGCTGGGGACACAACGGAACACAGCGGGGGACACATCGAGGACACAGCAGGACACAGCAGGGACACAGCGGGGACACTGCGGGAACATAGCAGGACACAGCGGGGTAAACAGCGGGACACAGCGGGACACAGCTTGGGACACAGCGGGGACATAGCGGGACACAGCGGGGGACACAGCGAGGACACAGTGGGACACAGCGTGGGACAAAGTGGGAGACAGCGGGGCACACAGCGAGGACACAGCAGGACACCGAGGGGACTCAGCGGGGGACACAGCGGGGACACAGCAGGGACACAGCGGGGGACACAGTAGGACAGAGCGGGGGACACAGCGGGGTACAGAGGGGGACACCACGAATAACAGAGCAAGGACACAGCGGGACACAGCGGGACACAGCCTCGATACAGCGGGATTCACAGCGTTACACAGCGGGTTACACAGCTGGGGACACAAAGGGACACAGTGGTGGACACAGCGGGACACAGCGGGACAGAGTGGGACACAGACGGGATAAAGCGTGAGACACAGCGGGGGACAGAGCGGGAGACAGCGGGGGACACAGCGAGGACACAGCGGGACACAGCGGGGACACAGCGCGGACTCAGCTGGGGACACAGCGGGGGACAAAGCGGGACACCACGGAGCACAGCGGGACACAGCGCGAAACAGCGGTGACCCTTCAGGGACACAGCGGGACACAGCGGGGGACACAGCGGGACACAGCGGGTGACACAGCAGAACACAGTGGGGGACACAGCGAGGACACAGTGGGACACAGCAAGACACAGCATCGAAACAGCGGGGACACAGCGGTACACAGCGGGGTACACAGCTGGGGACACAACGGGACACAGCGGGGGACACAGCGAGGACACAGTGGGACACAGCAGGACACAGCGGGGACACTGCGGGAACATAGCGGGACACAGCTTGGGACACAGCGGGGACACAGCGTGACACAGCGGGGGACACAGCTAGGACACAGCGGGACACAGCGGGACACAGTGGGGACACAAAGGGGACTCAGAGGGGGAAACAGCGGGGGAAAAAGCGGGACACCATGGGACACACTGTGACACAGCAGGACACAGAGGGAACACTGCGTCGACACAGCGGGACAAAGCGGGGGACACAGCAGTACACAGCGGGACACAGCGGGGGACACAGCGGGGGACAGTGGAGACAAAGAGAGGACACAGTGGGACACAGCGGTGACACAGCTGGACACAACGGAGTACACAGCGGGACACAGCGGGCACAAAGCGGGGACAGAGCGGGACACAGCTGGACACAGTGGGACATAGCGGGGGACACAGCGGGATGCAGAGGGGGACACAGTGAGGACACAGTGGGACACAGCGGGGGACACAGCGAGGACACAGAGGTGACACAGCTGGACACAACGAATTACACAGCGGGACACAGCGTGCACACAGCGGGGACTCAGCGGGACACTTTTTTGTATCATAGGTAGGACTCAGCAGGACCCAGTGGGACACAGCGTCGTTACAGCTGTGACTCAGCGTTTACTCTGCGTAGTACACAGCTGTGGACACAACGGGACTCAGTGTGG
>NW_012293740.1:0-6332 GCF_000151885.1 Dipodomys ordii | reverse complement strand
GTAATGCTGTGTCCTGCTGTGTCCCCCACTGAGTCCAGCTGTGTCCCCTCTGTGTCCCAATTTGTCCTCGCTGTGTCCCCCGCTGTGTCCCGCTGTGTCCCTCTGTGTCTCCTGCTGTGTCCCCTGCTCTTTCCCTCTGTGTCCACCACTGTGTCCCTGCTGTGTCCCCGCTGTGTCCCGCTGTGTCCCGCTGTGTCCCCCTCTGTGTCCCGCTGTGTCCCCTGCTGTGTCCCTGCTGTGCCCCGCTGTGTTCCGCTGTGTCCCGCTGTGTACCCCTCTGTGTCCCCCGCTGTGTCCCGCTGTGTCCCGATGTGTACTGCTCTGTCCCCCGCTGAGTCCCGCTGTGTCCCCGCTGTGTCCAAATGCGTACTCGCTGTGTCCCCCGCTGTGTCCCGCTGTGTCCCCCCTGTGTCCCCCGCTGTGTCCTGCTGTGTCCTCAATGTGTCCCCCGCTGTGTCCCGTTGTGTCCTCAGCTGTGTACCCCACTGTGTCCCACTGTGTCCTCGCTGTATCGACGTTGTGTCCCGCTGTGTCCCGCTGTGTCCTCGCTGTGTTCCCCGCTGTGTCCCGCTGTGTCCCCCGCTGTTTCCCCGCTGTGTCCCTCTGTGTACCCCGCTGTGTATAGCTTTGTCTCTGATGTGTCTCGCTGTGTCTCACGCTCTGTCCCCCGCTGTGTCCCGCTGTGTCCCCCGCTGTGTCCCGCTGTGTCCTCGCTGGGTACCCCGCTGTGTCCCGCTGTGTCCTCGCTGGGTCCCCCGCTGTGTCCCGCTGTGTCCTCGCTGGGTCCCCCGCTGTGTCCCGCTGTGTCCTCGCTGTGTCCCCCGCTGTGTCCCGCTGTGTCCTCTCTGGGTCCCCCGCTGTGTCCCGCTGTGTCCCGCTCTGTCCCTACTGTGTCCCGCTGTGCCCTGCTGTGTCGTCGCTGTGTCCCCCGCTGTCTCCCGCTCTGTCCCTCGCTGTGTCTCACGATTTGTCCTTGCTTTGTCCCACTGTGTCCCGCTGTGTTCCGCTGTGTCCCCACGGTGTCCCGTGGTGTCCACTGCTGTGTAACACGCTGTGTAATGCTGTGTACCCGCTGTATCGACGCTGTGTCACGCTGTGTCCTCGCTGTGTTCCCCGCTGTGTCCCGCTGAGTACCCCTCTGTGTCCCCTGCTGTGTCCCGCATTGTCCCGCTGTGTACTGCTGTGTCGCCTGCTGAGTCCCGCTGTGTCCCCACTGTGTCCCAATGTGTCCTCGCTGTGTCCCCCGCTGTGTCCCACTGTGTCCCAACTGTGTCCCCCGCTGTGTCCCGCTGTGTCTGCTGTCTCCCCCTCTGTGTCCCCCGCTGTGTCCCTCTGTGTCCCCCGCTTTGTCACCGCTGTGTCCCGTTTTGTCCTCGCTGTGTCCCCCTCTGTCTCCCGCTCTGTCCCCCGCTGTGTCTCACATTTCTCCCCGCTGTGTCCAACTGTGTCCCGCTGTGCCCCCACTGTGTCCCGTTGTGTCCCCAGCTGTATAACCCGCTGTGTAACGCCGTGAATCCCGCTGTATCGAGGCTGTGTCACGCTGGGTCCCGCTGTGTCGACGCAGTGTTCCCTCTGTGTCCTGCTGTGTCACACTGTGTCCCATGGTGTCCCGCTTTTTCCCCCGCTGTTTCCCCCGCTGAGTCCCCTTTGTGTCACCATTGTGTCCCGCTGTGTCCCGCTGTGTCCTCGCTGTGTCCCACGCTGTGTCCCACTGTATCCCCGCTGTGTCCCAAGCTGTGTCCCGCTGTGTCCCGCTGTGTACCCCGCTGTGTCCCGCTATGTTCCCGCAGTGTCCCCGCTGTGTCCTGCTGTGTCCCACTGTGTCCTCGCTGTGTCCCCCGCTGTGTCCCGTTGTGTCTCCAGGTGTGTACCCCGCTGTGTACCGCTGTGTCCCCGCTGTTTCGATGCTGTGTCTTGCTGTGTCCCACTGTGTCCTCGCTGTGTCCCCCACTGTGTTCTGCTGTGTCACCCGCTGTGTCCCGCTGTGTTCCCCGCTGTGTCCCGCTGTGTCCCCGAAGGGTCACCGCTGTTTCGCGCTGTGTCCCGCTGTGTTGCGTGGTGTCCCGCTTTGTCCCCCGCTGTGTCCCCAGCTGAGTCCCCGCTGTGTCCCCGCTGTGTACCGCTGTGTCCTCGCTGTGTCCCCCGCTGTCTCCCGCTCTGTCCCCTGCTGTGTCTCACGCTTTATCCTGTCTGTGTCCCACTCTGTCCCGCTGTGTCCCGCTGTGTCCACCACTGTGTCCCTTTGTGTTCCCAGCTGTGTAACCCGCTGTGTAACGCTGTGAATCCCGCTGTATCGAGGCTGTGTCACGCTGGGTCCCGCTGTGTCCTTGCTCTGTTATTCGTGATGTCCCCCTCTATCCCCCGCTGTGTCCCCCGCTCTGTCCTACTGTGTCCCCCGCTGTGTCCCGTTGGGTCCCGCTGTGTCCCCCGCTGTGCCCCTGCTGTGTCCCTGCTGTCTCACGCTGTGTCCTGCTGTGTCCCGTTGTGTCCCGCTGTAACCCTGCTGAGTCCCCCTGTGTCCCCGCTGTGTCCTGCTGTGTCGTCGCTCTGTCCTCCGCTGTGTCCCGATGTGTCCTCTGCTGTGTCCCGCTGTGTCAGTCTGTGTCCCGCTGTATCGCGCTGTGACCCCGCTGAGTCCCCGCTGTGTCCTCGCTGTGTCCCCCGCTGTGTACCGCCGTGTCCTCGCTGGGTCCCCCGCTGTGTCCCGCTCTGTCCCGGCTGTGTCCTGCTGTGTCCCGCTGTGTCCCCGCTTTGTGCCCGCTGTGTCCCGCTGTGTACTTCGTTGTGTCAGGCTGTGTCCCCCGCTTTGTCCCGCTGTGTCTCCGCAGTGTCCCCGCTGTGTCCCGCTGTGTCACACTGTGTCCCATGGTGTCCTGCTTTGTCCCCAGCTGTGTCCTCCGCTGAGTCCCCTCGGTGTCCTGCTGTGTCCTCGCTGTGTGCCCCGCTGTCTCCCACTTTGTCCCACGCTGTGTCCCACTGTGTCCTCGCTGTGTCCACCGCTGTGTCCCGCTATGCCCCCGCTGTGTCCCGAGCTGTGTCACGCTGTGTCCCGCTGTGTACCCAGCTGTGTCGTGCTATGTTCCCGCAGTGTCCCTGCTGTGGCCCCGCTGTGTCCTGCTGTGTCCTCGATGTGTCCCCCGCTGTGTTCCGTTGTGTCCCCAGCTGTGTACCCCCCTGTGTCCCGCTGTGTCCCCGCTGTATCGACGCGGTGTCCCGCTGTGTCCCGCTTTGTCCCCCGCTGTGTCCACTGCTGTGTCCCCGCTGTGTCCCGCTTTTTCCCCCGCTGTGTCCCTCTGTGTCCTCGCTGTGTCTCCCGCTGTGTCCCGCTGTGTCCTCGCTGTGTCCCCTGCTGTGTCCCCGCTGTGGCCCCTCTGTGTCCCGCTGTGTCCCGCTCTGTCCCTGCTGTGTCCTGCTGTGTCACGCTGTGTCCCCACTTTGTGCCCGCTGTGTCCCGCTGTGTATTCCGTTGTGTCAGGCTGTGTCCCCCGCTTTGTCCCGCTGTGTCCCCGCAGTGTCCCCGCTGTGTCCCGCTGTGTCACACTGTGTCCCATGGTGTCCTGCTTGGTCCCCAGCTGTGTCCCCCGCTGAGTACCCTCGGTGTCCTGCTGTGTCCACGCTGTGTGCCCCTCTTTCTCCCACATTGTCCCACGCTGTGTCCCACTGTGTCCTCGCTGTGTCCCCCGCTGTGTCCCGCTGTGTCCCCCACTCTGTCCCGCTGTTTCCCGCTGTGAACCCCGCTGTGTCCCGCTGTGTCCCCGCAGGGTCACCGCTGTTTCGCGCTGTGTCCCGCTCTGTTCCGTGGTGTCCCACTTTGTCCCCCGCTGTGTCCCCAGCTGAGTCCCTGCTGTGTCTCCGCTGTGTCCCCGCTGTGTCCCGCTGTGTCCTCGCTGTGTCCCCCGCTGTCTCCTGCTCTGTCCCCCGCTGTGTCTCACGCTTTATCACATCTGTCCCCCACTCTGTCCCTTGCTCTGTCCTACTGTGTCCCCCGCTGTGTCCCGTTTTGTCCCGCTGTGTCCTCGCTGTGTCCCCCGCTGTCTCACTCTCTGTCCCCCACTGTGTCTCACGCTTTGCCCTGCTGTGTACCACTGTGTTCTGCTGTGTCCCGCTGTGCCCCCACTGTGTCCCGTTGTGTCCACAGCTGTGTACCATACTGTATAATGCTGTGTCCCTGCTGTATCGACGCTGTGTCCCGCTGGGTCCTGCTATGTACTCGGTTGTGTCCAGCTTTGTCACCGCTGTGTCCCCCGCTTTGTCCTGCTGTGTCCTCGCTGGGTTCCCCACTGGGTCCCGCTGTGTTTTCGCTGGGTCCACCGCTGTGTCCCGCTGTGTCCCGGTCTGTCCCTGCTGTGTCCCCCTGTGCCAATGCTGTGTCCTAGCTGTGTCCCCCGCTGTCTCGAGCTCTGTCCCTCGCTGTGTCTCACGATTTGTCCTTGCTTTGTCACACTGTGTCCCGATGTGTCCCGCTGTGCCCACACTGTGTCCCCCTGTGTCCACAGATGTGTACCACACTGTGTAACGCTGTATCCCCGCTGTATCGACGCTGTGTCCTGCTGGGTCCCGCTGTGTCCTCGCTGTGTTCCCTGCTGTGTTCCGCTGTGTCCCCTGGTGTGTCCTCCGCTGTGTCCTCGCTGTGTCCCCCGCTGTATCCCGCTGTGTCCTCGCTGTGTCCCCCGCTGTGTCCCGCTGTTTCCCCCGCTGTGTCCCGCTGTGTCCCCTGCTGTGTCCCCTGCTTTGTCGCGCTGTGTCCTCGCTGTTTCCTGCTCTGTCTCCTCCTTGTCCCCGCTGTGTTCCGCTGTGTCCCGTGGTGTCCCGCTTTGTCCCCCGCTGTGTCCCCCGCTGAGTCCCCGCTGTGTCCCCGCTGTGTCCCACTCTGTCCTCCCTGTGTCCCCGGCTGTGTCCCGCTGTGTCCCCTGCTGTGTCCTGCTGTGTCTACTGCTTTGTTCCTGCTGTGTCCCGCTGTGGCCCACTCTGTCCCCGCTGTATCGACGCTGTGTCCCGCTGGGTCCCGCTGTGTCCTCGCTGTGTCCACCACTGTGTACCGCTCTGTCAACCGCTGTGTCCCGCTGTGTCCCCCGCTCTGTCCCCCTTTGTCTACCGCTGTGTCCCACTGTTTCCCCCGCTGTGTCCCGCTGTGTCCTCGCTGTGTCCCCCTCTGTCTCCCGCTCTGTCCCACGCTGTGTCTCACGCTTTGTCCCCGATGTGTCCCACTGTGTTCCCCTGTGTCCCGCTGTGACCCCACTGTGTCCCGTTGTGTCAACAGCTGTGTACCACGCTGTGTAACGCTGTGTCCCCGCTGTATCGACGCTGTGTCCCGCTGTGTCCCGCAGTGTCCCCCACTGTGTCCCCCGCTGTGTCTTCGCTGTGTTCCCCGCTGTGTCCCGCAGTGTCCCCCGCTGTGTCCCCCGCTGTTTCCTCGCTGTGTCCCCCACTGTGTCCCGCTTTGTCCCGCTCTGTCCCTGCTGTGTCCCGCTGTGTACTGCTGTGTCCTCGCTGTGTCCCCCGCTGTCTCCTGCTCTGTCCCCAGCTGTGTCTCACGATTTGTCCTCACTGTGTCCCACTGTGTCCCGCTCTGTCCCGCTGTGCCCCCACTGTGTCCCCTTGTGTCCACAGATTTGTACCACACTGTGTAACGCTGTATCCCCGCTGTATCGACGCTGGGTCCCGCTGGGTCCCGCTGTGTCCTCGCTGTGTTCCCTGCTGTGTCCCGCTGTGTCCTGCTGTGTCCTCGCTGTGTCCCCCGCTGTCTCCCCCTCTGTCGCCCGCTTCGTCTCACGATTTGTCCTCGCTGTGTCCCACTGTGTCCCACTGTGTCCCGCTGTGGCCCCACTGTGTCCCTTTGTGTCCACAGATGTGTACCACGCTGTGTAAGGCTGTATCCCAGCTGTATCGACACTGTGTCACGCTGGGTCCGGCTGGGTCCTCGCTTCGTCGACCGCTGTGTCCCGCTGTTTCCACCGCTGTGTCCCGCTGTGTCCCCCGCTCTCTCCCCCTGTTTCCACCGCTGTGTCCCGCTGTTTCCCCCGCTGTGTCCCGCTGTGTCCTCGCTGTGTCCCCCGCTGTCTCCCGCTCTGTCCCCCGCTGTGTCTCACGCTTTGTCCCCGCTGTGTCCCACTGTGTTCCGCTGTGTCCCGCTGTGCCCCCACTGTGTCCCGTTGTGTCCACAGCTGTGTACCACGCTGTGTAACGCTGTGTCCCCGCAGTATCGACGCTGGGTCCCGCTGTGTCCTCGCTGTGTTCACGGCTATGTCCCGCAGTGTTCCCCGCTGTGTCCCCCGCTGTGTCCTCGCTGTGTTCCCCGCTGTGTCCCGCTGTGTCTTCGCTGGGTCCCCCAC
>NW_012293739.1:0-2500 GCF_000151885.1 Dipodomys ordii | reverse complement strand
TTCTGGTTCTCCTTCTTCTCCAGATTCTGCTTCTTCTGCTTCTCCTGCTTCTCCTTCTGCTTCAGGTTCTGCTTCTGCTTCTTCTGCTTCTATTTCTGCTTCTCCTTCTGTTTCTGCTTCTCTTTCTGCTTCTGCTTCTTATCCTTCTTCTATTTCTTTTTATTCTGCTTCTCCTGCTGCTGCTTCTCCTGCTTCTCCTTCTGTTTCTCCTTATGCTTCTCCTTCTTCTGCTTCTACTTCTGCTTCTGCTTCTCCTTCTGCATCTTCTTCTGTTTCAATTTCTCCTTCTTCTGCTTTTCATTCTGCTTCTGCTTCTCCTACTTCTCCTTCTTCTGCTTCTCCTGCTTCTCCTTATCCTTCTCTTTCTGCTTCTGCTTATCCTTCTGTTTCTCCTACTCCTAATCCTTCTCTTTCTCCTTCTCCTTCTTCTTCTTCTGCTTCTCCTGCTGCTTCTTCTTCTGCTTCTTCTGCTTTTTCTGTTTCTTCTTTTTCTGCTTCTCCTGCTTCTTCTTCTTCTGCTTCTCCTTCTTCTCCTTCTGCTTCTCCGTCTCATTCTCCTTCTCCTTCAATTCCTCCTTCTTGTGCTTCTCTTTCTGCTTCTGCTTCTCCTGCTTCTGCTTCTTCTGTTTCTCCTTCTGCTTCTCCTTCTGCTTCTCTTTCTGCTTCTTATTCTGCTTCTGCTCCTCCTACTCCTAATCCTTCTCTTTCTCCCTCTTCTTCTGCTTCTCGTTCTGCTTCTGCTTCTTCTGCTTGTTCGGTTTCTTCTGCTTCTGCTTTTCCAGCTTCTGCTGCTTCTGCTTGTCCTTCTGCTTCAGTTCTCCTTCTGATTCTTCGGCTTCTTCTGTTTCTTCTGCTTCTGCTTCTCCTGCTACTGCTTCTTCTGTTTCTCTTTCTGCTTCTCCTTCTGCTCCTTCTCTTTCTTCTATTTCTTCTTCTTCTGCTTCTCCCGCTTCTGCTTCTTCTGCTTCTCCTGCTTGTCCTTCTCCTTCTGCTTCTCCTTCTCCTTCTTCTCCTTCTCTTTCTGCTTCTGCTTCTGCTTCTTCTGATTCTCCAACTTTTCCTTCTTCTTCTCCTTCTGTTTCTGCTTCTCTTTCTGCTTCTGCATCTCCTTCTGCTTCACCTTCTGCTGCTCTTTCTCCTTCTTCTGTTTCTCCCTCTGCTTCTGCTTCTTATGCTTCTTCTTTATCTTCTGCTTCTGCTTCTCCTGCTTCTGCTTCTTATGCTTCTACTGCTTCTTCTTCTGCTTCTGCTTCTTCTGCTTCTACTTCTCTTTGTGCTTCTGCTTCTCCTGCTTGTTTTTCTGTTTCTTCTGCTGCTTCTCCTTCTGCTGCTTCTTCTACTTCTCCTTCTCCTTCTCTTTTTGCTTCGCCTTCTGCTTCTGCTTCTTCTGTTTCTCCTGCCTGAATTTCTGATTCTACTTCTTCTGCTGCTTCTCCTTCTGCTTCTGCTTCTACTTCTGATTCTGATTCTGCTTCTTCTGCTTCTTCTCTTTCGGCCTCTCCTGCTTCTGCTTCTTGTGCTTCTCCTGCTTCTCTTTCTGCTTCTCATTCCGCATTTGCTTCTCCTTCTGCTTCTGCTTCTCCTCCTTCTCCTTCTCCTACTTCTGCTTCTCCTTCATCTTCTGCTTCTTCTGCTTCTCCTTCTGCATCTTCTTCTGCTTCTGCTTCTCCTTCTTCTGCTTCTCCTTCTTATTCTCCTACTGCTTCTCCTTCTGTTTCTCCTTCTCCTTCTTGTTCTTCTGCTTTTCCTTCTGCTTCTCGTTCTTCTTCTGCTACAACTGCTACTGCTTCTACTTCTTCTGTTTCTTCTGCTTCTCCTTTTGCTTTTGATTCTCTTCCTGCTTCTGCTTCTCCTTCTGCTTCTCCTTCTCCTTCTCCAGATTCTGCTTCTTCTGCTTCTCCTGCTTCTCCTTCTGCTTCAGGTTCTCCTTCTGCTTCTTCGGATTTTTATGCTTCTGCTTCTCCTGCTTCAGCTTCTTCTGCTTCCCCTCCTTCTCTTTCTGCTTCTCCTTCTGTATCTGCTTCTCCTTCTGCTTCTGCTTCTTGTCCTTCTCCTGTATGTTCTGCTTATGCTCCTCCTGTTTCTGCATCTCCTGCTCCTCCTTCTGCTGCTCTTTCTGCTTCTCCTGCTGCTTTTCCTTCTCCTGCTCCTTCTTCTGCTTCTCTTTCTGCTTCTCCTTCTGTTTCTCCTTCTCCTTCACCTTCTCGTTCTTCTGCTTTTCCTTCTGCTTCTCCTTAAGCTTCTGCATCTTCTGCTTCTTCTGCTACTGCCTCTGCTTCTTCTGTTTCTTCTGCTTCTAGTTCTGCTTCTCCTTCTGCTTTTGCTTCTCTTTCTGCTTCTGCTTCTCCTTCTGCTTCTCCAGATTCTGCTTCTCCTGCTTCTCCTTCTGCTTCAGGTTCTGCTTCTGCTTTTGCTTCTCCTGCTGCTGCTTCTTCTGCTTCTCGTTGTGCTTCTCTATCTGCTTCTCCTTCTGCTTCTGCTATCCTTCTGCTCCTTCTCC
>NW_012293738.1:0-2450 GCF_000151885.1 Dipodomys ordii | reverse complement strand
TCTACTCTAATCCTCTCTTCTCATCTCTCTCTGCTTCTCGTCTGCTTCTGCTCTTTGCTTGTTCTGTTCTTCTGCTTCTGCTTTTCTAGCTTCTGCTGCTTCTGCTTCTCCTTCTGCTTCAGGTTCTCCTTCTAGTTCTTAGAGCTTCTTCTGTTTCTTCTGCTTCTGCTTCTCCTGCTACAGCTTCTCTGCTTCTCTTTCTGCTTCTCCTTCTGGTTCTGCTTCTCCTTCTGCTCCTTCTCTTTCTTCTGTTTCTTCTTCTTCTTCTGCTTTTCCCGCTTCTGCTTCTTCTGCTTCTCCTGCTTGTCCTTCTCCTTCTGCTTCTCCTTCTCCTTCTTCTCCTTCTCTTTCTGCTTCTGCTTCTTCTGATTCTCCAACTTCTCCTTCTTCTTCTCCTTCTGTTTCTGCTTCTCTTTCTGCTTCTGCATCTCCTTCTGCTTCACCTTCTGCTGCTCTTTCTCCGTCTTCTGTTTCTCCCTCTGCTTCTGCTTCTTATGCTTCTTCTTTATCTTCTGCTTCTGCTTCTCCTGCTTCTGCTTCTTATGCTTCTACTGCTTCTTCTGCTTCTGCTTCTTCTGCTTCTACTTCTCTTTGTGCTTCTGCTTCTCCTGCTTGTTTTTCTGCTTCTTCTGCTGCTTCTCCTTCTGCTGCTTCTTCTACTTCTCCTTCTGCTTCTCTTTTTGCTTCTCCTTCTGCTTCTGCTTCTGCTTCTTCTGTTTCTCCTGCCTGAATTTCTGGTTCTACTTCTTCTTCTGCTTCTCCTTCTGCTTCTGCTTCTACTTCTGCTTCTGATTCTGCTTCTTCTGTTTCTTCTCTTTCGGCTTCTCCTTCTTCTGCTTCTTGTGCTTCTCCTGCTTCTCTTTCTGCTTCTCATTCCGCTTCTGCTTCTCCTTTTGCTTCTGCTTCTCCTCCTTCTCCTTCTCCTACTTCTGCTTCTCCTTCAGCTTCTGCTTCTCCTTCTGCATCTCCTTCTGCTTGTGCTTCTCCTTATGCTTCTTCTTCTGCCTCTACTTCTCCTTCTTTTGCTTCTCCTTTTGCTTCTGCTTCTTCTGCTTTTACTGCTTCTCCTTCTGCTTCTGCTTCTCCTGCTTCTCCTTCTGCATCTTCTTCTGCTTTTGCTTCTCCTTCTCCTTCTTCTGCTTCTCCTTCTGATTCTCCTTCTGCTTCTTCTTCTTCTGCTTTACCTGCTTCTCTTTCTGCTTCTCCTTCTGCTTCTCCTTCTCCTTCTTGTTCTTCTGCTTTTCCTTCTGCTTCTCGTTCTGCTTATGCTACAACTGCTACTGCTTCTACTTCTTCTGTTTCTTCTGCTTCTCCTTCTGCTTTTGATTGTCTTTCTGCTTCTGCTTCTCCTTCTGCTTCTCCTTCTGCTTCTCCAGATTCTGTTTCTTCTGCTTCTGCTTCTTCTCCTTCTTCTGTTTCTTCTGTTTCTGCTTCTCCTACTTCTGCTTCTCTTGCTTCTCGTTCTGCTTCTCCTTCACCTTCTCCTTCTTCTGCTTCTCCTTCTGCTTCTGCTTCTCCTTCTGCTTCTGCTCTTCTTTTTCTTCTGTTTCTTATGCTTCTGTTTCTTCTGCTTCTTCTTCTTCTGTTTCTTCTGATTCTACTTCTCCTCTTTCTGCTTCTACTTCTGCTTCTTCTGATTCTCCTGCTTCTCCTTATTGTTCTCCTTCTTTTTCTGCTTCTCTTTCTGCTTCTGCTTCTCCTTCTACTGCTCCTTCTCCTTTTCCTCCTTCTCCTTCTCCCACTGCTTCTGCTTCTTTTGCTTCTCCTGCTTCTCTTTCTCCTTCTCCTTCTGCTTCTGCTTCTGCTTCTGCTTCTGCTTCTGCTCTTCTCCTTCTTCTGTTTCTTTTGCTTCTGATTCTTCTGCTTCTTCTTCTTCTGTTTCTACTTCTGCTTCTCCTTCTTCTCCTTCTCTTTCTGCTTCTACTTCTGATTCTTCTGATTTAATTGCTTCTCTTTCTTGTTCTCCTTCTGTTTCTGCTTCTCTTTCTGCTTCTGATTCTCCTTCTACTGCTCCTTCTCCTTCTCCTTTTTCTGCCTCTCCCACTGCTTCTGTTTCTGCTTCTTTTGCTTATTCTTTTTCTCCTCTTCTGCTTCACCTGGTTCTGCTTCTTCTGCTTCTACTGCTTCTCCTTATGCTTCTCCTTATGCTTCTTCTCTTTCTTCTTCTCCTTCTTCTTCTCTTTCTTTTGTTTCTGTTTTCCTGCTTCTTCTGCTTCTCCTGCTTCTCTTTCTGTTTTCCTTCTGTTTCTGCTTCTCCTTCTGCTTCTGCTTCTTCTCCTTCTTCTGTTTCTTCTGCTTCTGCTTCTCCTGCTTCTGCTTCTCCTGCTTCTCGTTCTGCTTCCCTTTCTGCTTCTCTTTCTGCTTCTCTTTCTCCTTCTTCTGCTTCTCCTTCTGCTTCTTCTGTTCCTTCGGATTCTGCTTCCGCTTCAATTTCTCCTTCTGCTTCTTGA
>NW_012293737.1:0-964 GCF_000151885.1 Dipodomys ordii | reverse complement strand
GGAGCAGAAGGAGAAGCAGAAGCAGAAGGAGAAGCCGAAAGAGAAGCAGAAGAAGCAGAAGAAGCAGTAGCAGGTGAAGCAGAAGCAGAAGAAACAGAAGAAGCCGAAGAATCCGAAGGAGAACATAAAGCAGATGGAGAAGCAGAAGCATCAGAAGCTGGAAAAGTAGAAGCAGAAGAAACCGAACAAGCAGAAGAAGCAGAAGCAGAACGAGAAGCAGAAGAAGAAGGAGAAAGAGAAGGATTAGGAGTAGGAGGAGCAGAAGCAGAATAAGAAGCAGAAAGAGAAGCAGAAGAAGAAGCAGAAGGAGAAACAGAAGAAGCAGAAGCAGGAGAAGCAGAAGCAGAAGCAGAATGAGAAGCACAAGAAGGAGAAATTGAAGGAGAAGGAGACGGAGAAGCAGAAGGAGAAGTAGCAGAAACAGAAGAAGAAGAAGCAGGAGACGCAGAAACAGAAGAAGCAGAAGGAGAAGAGCAGAAGCAGAAGGAGAAGCAGAAGGAGAAGCAGAAGAAGCAGAAGCTGAAGCAGAAGAAGAAGAAACAGAAAAAGCAGAAGAAGCAGAAGAAGAAGCAGCAGGAGAAGCAGAAGAAGAAGAAGGAGAAGGAGAAAGAGAAGGATTAGGAGTAGGAGAAACAGAAGGATAAGCAGAAGCAGAAAGAGAAGGAGAATGAGAAGGAGAAGCAGGAGAAGCAGAAGAAGCAGAAGCAGGAGAAGCAGAAGCAGAAGAAACATATGAAGGAGAAGAAGCAGAAGGAGAAGCAGAAACAGAAGGAAAAGCAGAAAGAGAAGCAGGAGAAGCAGAAGAAGCAGCAGCAGGAGAAGCAGAAGCAGAAGAAGCCGAAGAAGCAGAAGCAGAACCTGAAGCAGATGAGAAGCAGGAGAAGCAGAAGAAGCAGAATCTGGAGAAGCAGAAGGAGAAGCAGAAGCAGAAGAGAAGCAAAAGCAGAAGGAGAAGCAGAGGGGA
>NW_012293736.1:0-3799 GCF_000151885.1 Dipodomys ordii | reverse complement strand
ATCATGCTCCTCCTTCTACTTCTCCTTATGTTTCTCCTTCTCCTTCTCGTTCTTCTGCTTTTAATTTGCTTCTCCTTCTGCTTCTGCTGCAACTGCTACTGCTTCTGCTTCTTCTGTTTCTTCCGCTTCTCCTTCTCCTTTTGATTCTCTTTCTGCTTCTGCTTCTCCTTCAGCTTCTCATTCTGCTTCTCCAGATTCTGCTTCTTCTGCTTCTCCTGCTTCTCCTTCTGCTTCAGGTTCTGCTTCTGCTTCTTCGGATTCTTATGCTTCTGGTTCTCCTGCTTCTGCTTCTTCTGCTTCCCCTCCTTCTCTTTCTGCTTCTCCTTCTGTTTCTGCTTCTCCTTCTGCTTCTGCTTCTTGTCCTTCTCCTGTTTCTTCTGCTTCTGCTTCTCCTGCTTGTGCTTCTTCTGCTTTTCCTGCTTCTCTTTCTGCTTCTCCTGCTGCTTCTTCTTCTGCTTCTCCTGCTTCTCTTTCTGCTTTTCCTTCTGTTTTTGCTTCTCCTTCTGCTTCTTCTCCTTCCTATGTTTCTTCTGCTTCTGCTTCTCCTGTTTCTGCTTCTTCTGCTTCTCCTTCTTCTCCTTCTCATTCTCCTTCTCATTCTCCTTCCCTTTCCTTCTGTTTCTCCTACTCCTTCTCCTTCTCCTAATCCTTCTCTTTCTCCTTCTCCTTCTTCTTCTGCTTCTCCTGCTTCTTCTTCTTCTGCTTCTTTTTCTTCTTCTTCTGCTTCAGATTCTGCTTCTTCTGCTTCTCCTTCTGCTTCTCCTTCTGCTTCTGCTCTTCTCCTTCTGCTTCTTCTGTTTCTGCTTCTCCTGCTTCTTCTTCTTCTGCTTCTCCTACTTCTCCTTCTGCTTCTCCGTCTCCTTCTCCTTCTCCTTCAATTTCTCCTTCTTGTGTTTCTCATTCTGCTTCTGCTTCTGCTTCTCCTGCTTCTGCTTATTCTGTTTCTTCTTCTGCTTCTCTTTCTGCTTCTTATTCTGCTTCTGCTCCTCCTACTCCTAATCCTTCTCTTTCTCCTTCTTCTTCTGCTTCTCGTTCTGCTTCTGCTTCTTCTGCTTGTTCGGTTTCTTCTGCTTCTGCTTTTCCAGCTTCTGCTGCTTCTGCTTCTCCTTCTGCTTCAGGTTCTCCTTCTGATTCTTCGGCTTCTTCTGTTTCTTCTGCTTCTACTTCACCTGCTACTGCTTCTTCTGCTTCTCTTTCTGCTTCTCATTCTGCTTCTGCTTCTCCTTCTGCTCCTTCTCCTTCTTCTGTTTCTTCTTCTTCTTCTTCTGCTTCTCCCGCTTCTGCTTCTTCTGCTTCTGCTGCTTGTCCTTCTCCTTCTGCTTCTCCTTCTCCTTCTTCTGCTTCTCTTTCTGCTTCTGCTTCTTCTGATTCTCCAACTTCTCCTTCTTCTTCTCCTTCTGTTTCTGCTTCTCTTTCTGCTTCTGCATTTCCTTCTGCTTCACCTTCTGCTGCTCCTTCTCCTTCTTCTGTTTCTCCCTCTGCTTCTGCTTCTTATGCTTCTTCTTTTTCTTCTGGTTCTGCTTCTCCTGCTTCTGCTTCTTATGCTTCTACTGCTTCTTCTTCTGCTTCTCCTTCTGCTTCTACTCCTGTTTCTCCTTCTGCTTCTCCTTCTAGTTCTTCTGCTTTTCCTTCTGCTTCTCCTTCTGCTTCTGAATCTTCTGCTTCTTCTGATACTGCCTCTGCTTCTTCTGTTTCTTCTGCTTCTCCTTCTGCTTTTGCTTCTATTTCTGCTTCTGCTTCTCCTTCTGCTTCTCCAGATTCTGCTTCTTCTGCTTCTTCTGCTTCTCCTTCTGCTTCAGGTTCTGCTTTAGCTTTTTTCGGCTTCTTCTGCTTCTGCTTCTCCTGCTGCTGCTTCTTCTGCTTCTCCTGCTTCTCTTTCTGCTTTTCCTTCTGTTTCTGCTTCTCCTTCTGCTTCTGCTTCTTCCCCTTCTTCTGTTTCTTCTGCTTCTGCTTCACCTGCTACTGCTTCTTCTGCTTCTTCTGCTTCTCTTTCTGCTTCTCCTTCTGCTTCTGCTTCTCCTTCTGCTCCTTCTCCTTCTTCTGTTTCTTCTTCTTCTTCTTCTGTTTCTCCCGCTTCTGCTTCTTCTGCTTCTCCTGCTTGTCCTTCTCCTTCTGCTTCTCCTTCTCCTTCTTCTGCTTCTCTTTCTGCTTCTGCTTCTTCTGATTCTCCAACTTCTCCTTCTTCTTCTTCTTCTATTTCTGCTTCTCGTTCTGCTTCTGCATCTCCTTCTGCTTCACCTTCTGCTGCTCCTTCTCCTTCTTCTGTTTCTCCCTCTTCTTCTGCTTCTTATGCTTCTTTTTTTCTTCTGGTTCTGCTTCTCCTGCTTCTGCTTCTTATGCTTCTACTGCTTCTTCTTCTGCTTCTTCTGCTTCTACTTCTCTTTCTGCTTCTGCTTCTCCTGCTTGTTTTTCTGCTTCTTCTTCTGCTTTTTCTACTTCTCCTTCTGCTTCTCTTTTTGCTTCTCCTTCTGCTTCTGCTTCTTCTGTTTCTCGTGGCTGAATTTATGGTTCTACTTTTCTGCTGATTCTCCTTCTGCTTCTGCTTCTCCTTCTGCTTCTGTTTCTGCTTCTTCTCTTTCGGCTTCTCCTGCTTCTGCTTCTTGTCCTCCTCCTGCTTCTCTTTCTGATTCTCATTCCGCTTCTGCTTCTCCTTCTGCTTCTGCTTCTCCTCCTTCTCCTTCTCCTACTTCTGCTTCTCTTTCAGCTTCTGCTTCTTCTGCTTCTCCTGCTTCTCCTTCTGCATCTCCTTCTGCTTGTGCTTGTCCTTATGCTTCTTCTTCTGCCTCTGCTTCTCCTTCTCCTTCTTTTGCTTCACCTTTTGCTTCTGCTTCTTCTGCTTTTCCTGCTTCTCCTTCTGCTTCTGCTTCTTCTGCTTCTCCTTCTGCATCTTCTTCTGCTTCTGCTTCTCCTTCTCCTTCTTCTGCTTCTCCTTCTGATTCTCCTTCTGCTTCTTCTTCTGCTTTACCTGCTTCTCTTTCGGCTTCTCCTTCTGCTTCTCCTTCTGTTTCTCCTTCTGTTTCTCCTTCTCCTTCTTGTTCTTCTGCTTTTCCTTCTGCTTTTCCTACTGCTTCTGCTACAACTGCTACTGCTTCTACTTCTTCTGTTTCTTCTGCTTCTCCTTCTGCTTTTGATTCTCTTTCTGCTTCTGCTTCTCCTTCTGCTCCTCATTCTGCTTCTCCAGATTCTGATTCTTCTGCTTCTCCTACTTCTCCTGCTTCTCCTTCTGCTTCAGGTTCTGCTTCTGCTTCTTCGGATTCTTATGCTTCTGCTTCTCCTGCTTCTGCTTCTTCTGCTTCCCCTCCTTCTCTTTCTGCTTCTCCTTCTGCTTCTGCTTCTTGTCCTTCTCCTGTTTCTTCTGCTTGTTCTTCTCCTGTTTCTGCATTTCCTGCTTCTCCTTCTGCTGCTCTTTCTGTTTCTCCTGCCGCTTTTCTTTCTACTGCTCTTTCTTCTGCTTCTCTTTCTGCTTCTACTCCTGTTTCTCCTTCTCCTTCTCCTTCTAGTTCTTCTGCTTTTCCTTCTGCTTCTCCTTCTGCTTCTGAATCTTCTGCTTCTTCTGATACTGCCTCTGCTTCTTCTGTTTCTTCTGCTTCTCCTTCTGCTTTTGCTTCTCTTTCTGCTTCTGCTTCTCCAGGTTCTGCTTCTTCTGCTTCTCCTGCTTCTCCTTCTGCTTCAGGTTCTGTTTTTGCTTTTTCGGCTTCTTCTGCTTCTGCTTCTTCTGCTGCTGCTTCTTCAGCTTCTCAGCTTCTCTTTCGCTTTTCCTTCTGTTTCTGCTTCTCCTATCAGGTTTCTTCTCCTTCTT
>NW_012293735.1:0-2534 GCF_000151885.1 Dipodomys ordii | reverse complement strand
CAGGTTCTGCTTTTGCTTTTTCGGCTTCTTCTGCTCTGCTTCTTCTGCTGCTGCTTCTCTGCTTCTCGTGCCTCTCTTTCTGCTTTTCATCTGTTTCTGCTTCTCCTTCTGCTTCTTCCCCTTCTTCTGTTTCTTCTGCGTCGGCTTCTCCAGCTTCTGCTTTTCCTGCTTCTCTTTCTGCTTCTCCTTCTGCTTCTGCTCCTCCTTCTGCTTCTGCTCCTTCTATTTCTTCTGTTTCTTCTTCTTCTGCTTCTCCCGCTCTGCTTCTTCTGCTTTCCTGCTTCTCGTTCTCCTTCTCTTCGTCGGCTTCTCTTTCTACTTCTCCTTCTGCTTCTTCTGATTCTGCTTCTTCTCCTTCTTCTTCTCCTTCTGCTTCTGCTTCTTCTGCTTCTCCTGCTACTCCTTCTGCATCTCCTTCTGCTTGTGCTTTTCGCTCTGCTTCTTCTTCTGCTACTGCTTCTCCTTCTTCTGCTTCTCCGTCTGTTTCTGCTTCTTCTGTTTTTCCTGCTTCTCCTTCTGCTTCTCATTCTTCTTCTCCTCCTGTTTCTCCTTGTCGTTATTCTGCTATTCCTTCTGCTTCTCTATCTGCTTCTGCATCTTCAGCTTCTTCTGCTACTGCTTCTGCTTCTTCTGTTTCTTCTGCTTCTCTTTCTGCTTCTCCTTCTGCTTCTCTTTCGGCTTCTGCTTCTCCTTCTGGTTCTCCTTCTTCTCCAGATTCTGCTTCTTCTGCTTCTCCTGCTTCTCCTTCTGCTTGAGGTTCTGCTTCTGCTTCTTCAGCTTCTTCTGCTTCTATTTCTCTTCTCCTGCTGTTTCTGCTTCTCTTTCTGCTTCTGCTTCTTATCCTTCTTCTATTTCTTTTGATTCTGCTTCTCCTGCTGCTTCTCCTTCTTTTTCTCTTTCTGTTTCTCTTTATGCTTCTCCTTCTGCTTCTCCTTCTTCTGCTTCTGCTTCTGCTTCTCCTTCTGCTGCTCTTTCTGCTTCTCCTGCTGCTTTTCCTTCTCCTGCTCCTTCTGCTTCTCTTTCTGCTTCTCATTCTGTTTCTCCTACTCCTTCTCCTTCTCGTTCTTCTACTTTTCCTTCTGCTTCTGCATCTTCTGCTTCTTCTGCTACTGCCTCTGCTTCTTCTGTTTCTTCTATTCCCCTTCTGCTTCTCCTTCTGCTTTTGCTTCTCTTTCTGCTTCTGCTTCTCCTTCTGCTTGTCCAGATTCTGCTTCTTCTGCTTCTCCTGCTTCTCCTTCTGCTTCAGGTTCTGCTTCTGCTTCTTCGGCTTCTTCTGCTTCTGCTTCTCCTGCTGCTGCTTCTTCTGCTTCTCCTGCTTCTCTTTCTGCTTTTCCTTCTGTTTCTGCTTCTCCTTCTGCTTCTTCTCCTTCCTATGTTTCTTCTGCTTCTGCTTCTCCTGCTTCTGCTTCTTCTGCTTCTCCTGCTTCTCCTTCTCATTCTCCTTCTCTTTCTGCTTCTGCTTATCCTTCTGTTTCTCCTTCTCCTAATCCTTCTCTTTCTCCTTCTCCTTTTTCTTCTTCTTCTTCTCCTGCTGCTTCTTCTTCTGCTCTGCTTTTTCTGTTTCTTCTTCTTCTGCTTCAGCTTCTGCTTCTTCTGCTTCTCCTTCTGCTTCTGCTCTTCTCCTTCTGCTTCTTCTGTTTCTGCTTCTCCTGCTTCTTCTTCTTCTGCTTCTCCTACTTCTCCTTCTGCTTCTCCGTCTCCTTCTCCTTCAATTTCTCCTTCTTGTGCTTCTCATTCTGCTTCTGCTTCTGCTTCTCCTGCTTCTGCTTCTTCTGTTTCTCCTTCTGCTTCTTCTTCTGCTTCTCTTTCTGCTTCTTATTCTGCTTCTGCTCCTCCTACTCCTAATCCTTCTCTTTCTCCTTCTTCTTCTGCTTCTCGTTCTGCTTCTGCTTCTTCTGCTTGTTCGGTTTCTTCTGCTTCTACTTTTCCAGCTTCTGCTGCTTCTGCCTCTCCATCCGCTTCATGTTCTCCTTCTGATTCTTCGGCTTCTTCTGTTTCTTCTGCTTCTGCTTCACCTGCTACTGCTTCTTCTGCTTCTTCTGCTTCTCTTTCTGCTTCTCCTTCTGCTTGTCCTTCTCCTTCTGCTTCTCCTTCTCCTTCTTCTGCTTCTCTTTCTGCTTCTGCTTCTTCTGCTTCTCCAACTTCTCCTTCTTCTTCTCCTTCTATTTCTGCTTCTCTTTCTGCTTCTGCATCTCCTTCTGCTTCACCTTCTGCTGCTCCTTCTCCTTCTTCTGTTTCTCCCTCTGCTTCTGCTTCTTATGCTTCTTCTTTTTCTTCTGGTTCTGCTTCTCCTGCTTCTGCTTCTTATGCTTCTACTGCTTCCTCTTCTTCTTCTACTTCTCTTTCTGCTTCTGCTTCTCCTGCTTGTTTTTCTGCTTCTTCTGCTGCTTTTTCTACTTCTCCTTCTGCTTCTCTTTTTGCTTCTCCTTCTGCTTCTGCTTCTTCTGTTTCTCGTGGCTGAATTTCTGGTTCTACTTCTTCTGCTGCTTCTCCTTCTACACTTCTGCTTCTCCTTCTGCTTCTGTTTCTGCTTC
>NW_012293734.1:0-6339 GCF_000151885.1 Dipodomys ordii | reverse complement strand
GTATCCCTCTGTGTCCCGCTGTGTCCTTGCTGTGACCCCCACTGTGTCTCGCTGTGTCCCCCCTGTGTCCCCGCTGTCCCCCGCTGTGACCCGGTGTGTCCCTGCTGTCCCCAGGTGTGTCCCCGCTGTCCCCAGCTGTATCCCCCTCTGTGTCCCGCTGTGTCCCATTTTGTCCTGCTGTGTCCCCACTATGTCCCCGCTGTGTCCTCGCTGTGTTCCCCGCTGTGTACTCACTGTGTCCCCCCTGTGTCCCCACTGTCCCCCGCTGTGTCCCGATGTGTCCCCGCTGTCCCCAGCTGTGTCACCGCTGTCACCCGCTGTGTCCCCCGCTGTGTCCCCCGCTGTGTCCCCCGCTGTGTCCCCGCTATGTTCCGCTGTATCCCGTGGTGTCTGACTTTGTGCCCCGCGGTGTTCCCCGCTGTGTCCCCCCTGTGTCCCGCTCTGTCTTCACTGTGTCCCGCTGTGTCCCGCTGTGTCCCGCTGTGTCCCCCGCTGTGTCCGGTTGTGTTTCCCGCTGTGTCCCGCTGTGTATTGCTCTGTATCGGCTGTGTCTCGCTGTGTACCGATGTGTCCCCGCTGTGTCCCTGCTGTGTCTCCCTGCTGTCCCCTGCTGTGTCCCCACTGTGTTCCGCTGTGTCCCCGCTGTGTCCCCGCTGTGTCTCCCTGCTGTCCCCCGCTGTGTCCCCTCTGTGTCCCGCTGTGTCTTTGCTGTGTCCCACTGTGCCCTTGCTGTGTCCCGGCTGTGTACCCGCTGGGTCCTGCTTTGTCCCGGCTGTTCCCCGCTGTGTCCCGCTGTGTCCCTGGTGTGTCCTCGCTGTGTAACTGCTATGTCCCTCTGTGTCCCCACTGTGTCCCACTGTGTCCCGCAGTGTCCCCCTATGTACCCTCTGTGTCCCGCTGTATCCCCTGCTGTGTCCCACTGTGTCACCCGCGGTGTGCCGTTGTATCCCCGCTGTGTCCCAGCTGTGTCCCGCTGTGTCCCCGTTGTTCCCCGGTTTGTCCCCACTGTCCCCCGCTGTGTCCCTCGCTGTGTACCTCTGTGTCTCGCTCTGTCCTCGCTTTGTTCCTCGATGTCCCGCTGTGGCCCCACTGTGTCTCTGCTGTGTTCCACTCTCTCCCGCTGTGTGTAGCTCTGTGTCCCCCGCTGTGTACATCGCTGTGTCCCCCTGTATCCCGGATTGTCCCGCATTGTCCCCCGCTGTGTCCCACTGTTTCCCACTGTGCCCCTGCAGTGTCCCTGCTGTGTCCCGCTGTGTACCCCGCTGTGTCCCACTGTGTCCCGCTGTGTGGCCCCTTTGTTCCCCTCTGTGTCCTGCTGTGTCCCCGCTGTGTCCCGCTGTGTCCCGCTGTGTACCCTGCAGTGTCCTGCTGTGTCCCCCGATGTGTCCCGCTGAGTCCTGCTGTGTCCCCACTGTGTCCCGCTGTGTCCCCGCTGTGTCCCCTGCTGTGTCCCGCTGTGTGCCCCCTTTGTTCCCCTCTGTGTCCTGCTGTGTCCCCTGCTGTGTCCCCGCTGTGTCCCACTGTGTCCCGCTGTGTACCCTGCAGTGTCCTGCTTGTCCCCCGATGTGTCCCGCTGTGTCCCGCTGTGTCCCCACTGTGTCCCGCTGTGTCCCCGCAGTGTCCCCTGCTGTGTCCCACTGTGTGCCCGGCTGTGTCCCCCGCTGTGTCCCGCTCTTTCCCGCTGTGTCCCCTGCTGTGTCCCCGCTGTGTCCCACTGTGTCCCGCTGTGTCCCGCTGTGTACCCTGCAGTGTCCTGCTGTGTCCCCCGATGTGTCCCGCTGTGCCCCACTGTGTCCCCACTGTGTCCCGCTCTGTCCCCGCTGTGTCCCCTGCTGTGTCCCGCTGTGTCTCCGGCTGTGTCCCCCGCTGTGTCCCCACTGTGTTCCGCTGTGTCCCCGCTGTGTCCCCGCTGTGTCTCCCTGCTGTCCCCCGCTGTGTCCCCTCTGTGTCCCGCTGTGTCTTCGCTGTGTCCCACTGTGTCCTTGCTGTGTCCCCGCTGTTTCCCGCTGTGTACTGCTGTATCAGGCTGTGTCCCCGCTGTCCCCCGCTGTGTCCCCTGCTGTGTGCCCGCTGTGTCCAGCTGTGTCCCGTTTTGTCCCGCTGTGTCCCGCTGTGTCCCCGCTTTGTCCCCTGCTTTGTCCCCTCTGTGTCTCGCTGTGTCCCGCTATGTCCCCCGCTGTGTCCCGCTGTGTCCCCTGCTGTGTCGCCCGCTGTGTCCCGCTGTGTCCCGTTGTGTTCTCCCTGTGTCCCGCTCTGTCTCTGTGTGTCCCGCTGGGTCCTGCTGTGTGCGCATCTGTGTCCCCCGCTTTGTCCTGCTGTGTCCCCGCTGGGTCCGGCTGGGTCCTGGCTGTGTACCCACTGTGTCCCACTGTGTCCCGCTGTGTACCCTGCAGTGTCCTGCTTGTCCCCCGCTGTGTCCCGCTGTGTCCCGCTTTGTACCCTGCAGTGTCCTGCTGTGTCCCCCGATGTGTCCCGCTGTGTCCTGCTATGTCCCCTGCTGTGTCGCGCTGTGTGCCCGGCTGTGTCCCCCGCTGTGTCCCGCTCTTTCCCGCTGTGTGGCCTGCTGTGTCCCCGCTGTGTCCCACTGTGTCCCGCTGTGTCCCGCTGTGTACCCTGCAGTGTCCTGCTGTGTCCCGCGATGTGTCCTGCTGTGTCCGGCTGTGTCCCCACTCTGTCCCGCTGTGCCCCCGCTGTGTCCCCTGCTGTGTCCCACTGTGTCCCTGGCTGTGTCCCCCGCTGTGTCCCGCTTTTTCCCGCTGTGTCCCCTGCTGTGTCCTCGCTGTGTCCCACTGTGTCCGGCTATGTCCCCGCTGTGTCCCCTGCTGTGTCCAGCTGTGTCCCCGTCTGTGTCCCGCTCTTTCCCGCTGTGTCCCGCTGTGTCCTTGCTGTGTCCCCATTTGTGTCCCGCTGTGTCCTCGCTGAGTCACCCGCTGTGTCCCGCTGTGTCCCCATGTGTCACGCTGTGTCCTCTCTGTGTATCCATCTGTGTCCCGCTGTGTCCTCACTGTGGCCCCCACTGTGTCCAGACTGTGACCCGCTGTGTACCTGCTGTGTCCCCGCTGTGTCCCGCTGTGTCCCCGATGTCCACCGCTGTGTCCCGTTGTGTCCCCGCTGTCCGTATGTGTGTTCCCGCTGTCACCAGCTGTGTCCCCGCTGTGTCCCGCTGTGTCCTCGCTGTGTCCCCCGCTGTGTCCCACTGTGTCCCCCACTGTGTCCCGCTGTGTCCCGCTGTGTCCCCGCTGTCCGCCGGTGTGTCACCGCTGTCCCCCGCTGTATCCCACGCTGTGTCCCGCTGTGTCCTCGCTGTGTCTCACTGTGTCCCGCTGTGTCCCAGGTGTGTCCTCGCTGTGTAACCGCTGAGTCCCTCTGTGTCCCCTTTGTGTCCTGCTGTTTCCCCTGCAGTGTCCCCGCTGTGTCCCGCTGTGTCCTCCTGTGTCCCGCTGTGTCCTCGCTGTGTCCCCTGCTGTGTCCCGCTGGGTCCCCGGCTGTGTCCCCCGCTGTGTCCCGCTCTTTCCCGCTGTGTCCCGATTTGTGTCCCGCTGTGTCCTCTCTGTGTCCCCCGCTGTGTCCCGCTGTGCCCCATGTGTCACGCTGTGTCCTCGCTGTGTATCCCTCTGTGTCCCGCTGTGTCCTCGCTGTGTCCCCCACTGTGTCCCCGCTGTTGACCCGCTGTGTCCCAGCTGTGTCCCCCGCTGTGTCCCACTGTGTCCATGCTGTGTCCTGCTCTGTCCCCTGCTGTGTCCCGCTGTGTCCTGCTGTGTCCACATCTGTGTCCCCCGCTTTGTCCTGCTGTGTCCCTGCTGGGTCCCGCTGGGTCCTGGCTGTGTACCCGGTGGGTCCAGATGTGTCCCGGCTGTGTCTCTCTGTGTCCCTGGTGTGTCCTCGCTGTGTAACTGCTATGTCCCTCTGTGTCCCCGCTGTGTCCCACTGTGTCCCGCAGAGTCCCCCTATGTCCCCTCTGTGTCCTCGCTGTATCCCCTGCTGTGTCCCACTGTGTCACCCGCTGTGTGCCGCTGTATCCCCGCTGTGTCCCAGCTGTGTCCCGCTGTGTCCCCGTTGTTCCCCGGTTTGTCCCCACTGTCCCCCGCTGTGTCCCTCGCTGTGTACCTCTATGTCTTGCTCTGTCCTCGCTTTGTTCCTGTGATGTCCCGCTGTGGCCCCGCTGTGGCCCTGCTGTATTCCACTCTCTCCCGCTGTGTGCAGCTCTGTGTCCCCCGCTGTGTCCATCACTGTGTCCCCCTGTATCCTGGTTTGTCCCGCATTGTTCCCAGCTCTGTCCCACTGTTTCCCACTGTGCCCCTGCAGTGTCCTTGCTGTGTCCCGCTGTGTACCCCGCTGTGTCCCACTGTGTCCCGCTGTGTGCCCCCTTTGTTCCCCTCTGTGTCCTGCTGTGTCCCATGCTGTGTCCCCGCTGGGTCCCGCTGTGTCCGCGGCTGTGTCCCCCGCTGTGTCCCGCTCTTTCCCGCTGTGTCCCCTGCTGTGTCCCCGCTGTGTCCCACTGTGTCCCGCTGTGTCCTGCTGTGTACCCTTCAGTGTCCTGCTGTGTCCCCCGATGTGTACCGCTGTGTCCCACTGTGTCCCCACTGTGTCACGCTGTGTCCCCGCTATGTCCCCTGCTGTGTCCCGCTGTGTCCCCGGCTGTGTCCCCCGCTGTGTCCCGCTCTTTCCCGCTGTGTCCCCTGCTGTGTCCCCGCTGTGTCCCACTATGTCCCGCTGTGTGCCCCCTTTGCTCCCCTCTGTGTCCTGCTGTGTCCCCTGCTGTGTCCCCGCTGTGTCCCGCTGTGTCCCGCTGTGTCCCCGCTGCGTCCTGCTTTGTCCCTGCTCTGTACCCTGCTGTGTCCCGCTGTGTCCCAGGCTGTGTCTCCAGCTGTGTCCCGCTCTTTCCCGCTGTGTCCCCTGCTGTGTCCCTGCTGTGTCCCACTGTGTACCGCTGTGTACCCTTCAGTGTCCTGCTGTGTCCCCCGATGTGTCCCGCTGTGTCCCCACTGTGTCCCGCTGTGTCCCCGCAGTGTCCCCTGCTGTGTCCCGCTGTGTCCCCGGCTGTGTCCCCCGCTGTGTCCCGCTCTATCCCACTGTGTCCCCTGCTGTGTCCCCGCTGTGTCCCACTGTGTCCGGCTGTGTCCCCGCTGTGTCCCCTGCTGTGTCCAGCTGTGTCCCCGTCTGTGTGCCGCTCTTTCCCGCTGTGTCGCGCTTTGTCCTTGCTGTGTCCCCATGTGTCACGCTGTGTCCTCTCTGTGTATCCCTCTGTGTCCTGCTGTGTCCTCACTGTGTCCCCCACTGTGTCCAGGCTATGACCCGCTGTGTCCCTGCTGTGTCCCCGCTGTGTTCCGCTGTGTCCCCGATGTCCACCGCTGTGTCCCGTTGTGTCCCCGCTGTCCGCATGTGTGTCCCCGCTATCCCCAGCTGTGTCCCCGCTGTGTCCCGCTGTGTCCTCACTGTGTCCCCCGCTGTGTCCCACTGTGTCCCCCACTGTGTCCCGCTGTGTGCCGCTGTCTCCCCGCTGTCCGCCGGTGTGTCACCGCTGTCCCCCGCTGTATCCCACGCTGTGTCCCGCTGTGTCGTCGCTGTGTCTCACTGTGTCCCTGCTGTGTCTCCGCTGTGTCCCGCTGTGTCCCAGGTGTGTCCTCGCTGTGTAACCACTGAGTCCCTCTGTGTCCCCTCTGTGTCCTGCTGTGTCCCCTGCAGTGTCCCCGCTGTGTCCCGCTGTGTCCTCCTGTGTCCCGCTGTGTCCTCGCTGTGTCTCGCTGTGTCCCCCGCTGTGTCCCTGCTGTGTCCCTTTGTGTCCTGCTGTGTCCCGCTGTGTACCCCGCAGTGTCCTGCTGTGTCCCCCGATGTGTCCCACTGTGTCCCGCTGTGTCCCCACTGTGTCCTGCTGTGTCCCCGTTGTGTCCCCTGCTGTGTCCCGCTGTGTCCCCGGCTGTGTCCCCTGCTGTGTCCCACTCTTTCCCGCTGTGTCCCGCTGTGTCCTTGCTGTGTCCCCATTTGTGTCCCGCTGTGTCCTCTCTGTGTCCCCCGCTGTGTCCCGCTGTGTCCCCATGTGTCAGGCTGTGTCCTCGCTGTTTATCCCTCTGTGTCCCGCTGTGTCCTCGCTGTGTCCCCCACTGTGTCCCCGCTGTTGACCCTCTGTGTCCCAGCTGTGTCCCTGGTGTGTCCTCGCTGTGTAACCGCTGAGACCCTCTGTGTCCCCGCTGTGTCCCACTGTGTCCCCCGCTGTGTCCCCGCTGTGTCCCCGCTGTGTCCTCCTGTGTCCCGTTGTATCCTCGCTGTGTCCTTCTGTATCCCGCTGAAAAAACCCCGCTGTGTCCCCCACTATTTCCCCACTGTGACCCGCTGTGTCTA
>NW_012293733.1:0-6341 GCF_000151885.1 Dipodomys ordii | reverse complement strand
GCGTCGATACAGCGGGGACACAGCGGGACACACGCGGTGGTACACAGCTGGGTACACAACGGGACACAGCGGGGGACACAGCGAGGACACAGCAGAACACAGCATGGGAAACAGCGAGGACACAGTGGGACACAGCGAGACACAGCGGGACACAGTGGGGACACAGCAGTAGACACAGCGGGACACAGCGAGGACACAGCGGGGACACAGCGGGGACACAGCGGCACCCAGCAGGACACAGCGGGGCACACAGCGGGACACACCGGGACACAGCTTGGGACACAGCGGGAACACAGCAGGACACAGCTGGGGACACAGCGAGGACACAGTGGGACACAGCATGGGACAAAGCGGGAGATAGCAGGGGACACAGCGAGCACACAGCGGGACACAGTGGCGACACATAGAGGACTCAGCGGGGGACACAGTGGGGGACACAGCGGGACACAGCGGGACCCAGGGGGGACAAAGCGTGAGACACAGCGGTAGACAGAGCGGGAGAGAGAGGCGGACACAGCGAGGACACAGCGGGACACAGCGGGGACACAGAGGTGGCTCAGGGGGGCCACAGCGGGGGACAAAGCGGGACACCACGGAACACAGCGGGACACAGCGTGAAACAGCGGTGAACCTGCGGGGACACAGCAGGACACAGCGGGGAACACAGCGGGACACAGCGGGGACACAGTGGGGACACTGCGGGACCCAGCAGGACACAGCGGGACACAGCAGGACACAGCGGGGGACACAGCGGGACACAGCGGGGGATACAGCGGGACACAGCGGGGACACAGAGGGGACTCAGCAGGGGACATAGCGGGGGACAAATCGGGACACCACAGGACACAGTGGGACACAGCGGGACACAGCGGGGACACTGCGGGGACTCAGCGGGACAAAGCGGGGGACCCAGCGGGACACAGCGGGACACAGCAGGACCCAGCGGTGAAACAGCGGGAACACAGTGGGACACAGCGAGAACACAGCGGGACACAGCGGGACACTGCGGGGCACAGCGGGGGACACAGCGGGACACAGCGGGGGATACAGGGAGGACACAGCGGAACACAGCATGGGACAAAGCGAGGACACAGCGGGAAACAGCGAGACACAGCGGGACCCAGCGGGGACCCAGCAGTGGACACAGCGGGACACAGCGGGGGACAAAGTGGGACACCACGGAACACAGCAGGACACAGCGTGAAACAGCGGTGAACCTGCAGGGACACAGCGGGACACGGCGGGGGACACAGCGGGACACAACGGGACACAGCGGGGGACACAGCGGGACACAGCAGGGACACAGCAGGGACACAGCGGGACCCAGCAGGACACAGCGGGGGACACAGCAGGACACAGCGGGACACAGCGGGGGACACAGAAGGGTAAACAGTGGGACACAGCAGGGAACACAGCGAGGACACAGCGGGACCAAGCGGGTCACAGCGTCGATACAGCAGAGACACAGCGGGACACAGCGGGGTACACAGCTGGGGACACAACGGGACACAGCGGGGGACACAGCGAGGACACAGCAGAACACAGCGTGGGAAACAACGAGGACACAGCGGGACACAGTGGGGACACAGCAGTAGACACAGCGGGACACAGCGAGGACACAGCGGGGACACAGCGGGGACACAGCGGCACCCAGCAGGACACAGCGGGGCACACAGCGGGACACAGCTTGGGACACAGCGGGAACACAGCAGGACACAGCCGGGGACACAGCGAGGACACAGCGGGACACAGCGGGACACATCATGGGACAAAGCGGGAGATAGCAGGGGACACAGCGAGGACACAGCGGGACACAGTGGCGACACATAGAGGACTCAGCGGGGGACACTGTGGGGGACAGAGTGGGACACAGCGGGGCCCAGCGGGGACAAAGCGTGAGACACAGCAGTGGACAGAGCAGGAGACAGAGGCGGACACAGCGAGGACACAGCGGGACACAGCGGGGACACAAAGGTGGCTCAGGGGGGCCACAGCGGGGGACAAAGCGGGACACCACGGAACACAGCGGGACACAGCGTGAAACAGCGGTGAACCTGCGGGGACACAGCGGGACACAGCAGGGAACACAGTGGGACACAGCGGGGACACAAGCGGGGACACTGCGGGACCCAGCAGGACACAGCGGGACACAGCAGAACACAGCGGGGGACACAGTGGGACACAGCGGGGGACACAGCGGGACACAGCGGGACCCAGCGGGGACAAAGCGTGAGACACAGCGGTGGACAGAGAGGGAGACAGAGGCGGACACAGCGAGGACACAGCGGGACACAGCGGGGACTCAGAGGTGGCTCAGGGGGGGCCACAGCGGGGGACAAAGCGGGACACCACGGAACACTGCGGGACACAGCGTGAAACAGCGGTGAACCTGTGGGGACACAGCGGGGGACACAGCAGGACACAGCAGAAAACAGCAGTGACACTGCGGGGACACAATGGGACACAGCGGGGGACACAGCGGGACACAGAGGGGGACAGAGTGGGACACAGTGGGGGAAACAGCCGGACACAGCAGGGGAAACAGTGGGGGACACAGCGGGACACAGCGGGACACAGCGAGGACACAGCGGGACAGAGCGGGACACTGCAGGGCACAGCGGGGGACACAGCGGGACACAGCGGGGGACACAGCGTGGACACAACAGAACACAGAGTGGGACACAGTGAGGACACAGCGGGACACAGCGGGACACAGCCGGGTCCCAGCAGTGGACACAGCGGGACACAGTGGGGGACACATCGGGACACAGCGGGGGACACATGGAGGACTCAGCGGGACAAGGCGGGGACACAGCGGTGACTCACCGGGGGACACAGCGGGGGACAAAGCGGGACACCACAGAACACAGTGGGAAACAGCGGGACACAGCGGGGGACACAGAGGGGTAAACAGCGGGACACAGTGGGGAACACAGCGAGGACACAGCGGGAACAAGCGGGACACAGCGTCGATACAGCGGGGACACAGCTCGGTACACAACGGGACACAGCGGGGGACACAGCGAGGACACAGCAGAACACAGCGTGGGAAACAGCGAGGACACACGGGACACAGCGAGACACAGCGGGACACAGTGGGGACACAGCAGTATACACAGCGGGACACAGCGAGGACACAGCGGGGACACAGCAGCACCCATCAGGACACAGCAGGGCACACAGCGGGACACAGCGGGACACAGCTTGGGACACAGCGGGAACACAGCAGGACACAGCCGGGGACACAACGAGGACACAGCGGGACACAGCGGGACACAGCGTGGGACAAAGCGGGAGATAGCAGGGGACACAGCGAAGACACAGCGGGACACAGTGGCGACACATAGAGGACTCAGCGGGGGACACAGTGGGGGACAGAGCGGGACACAACGGGACCCAGCGGGGACAAAGCGTGAGACACAGCGGTGGACAGAGCGGGAGACAGAGGCGGACACAGCGAGGACACAGCGGGACACAGCGGGGACACAGAGGTGGCCCAGGGAGGCCACAGCGGGGGACAAAGCGGGACACCACGGAACACAGCGGGACAAAGCGGGAAACAGCGGTGAACCTGCAGGGACAAAGCGGGACACAGCGATGGACACAGCGGGACACAGCGGGGACACAGCGGGGACACTGCGGGACCCAGCAGGACACAGCGGGACACAGCAGGACACAGCGGGGGACACAGTGGGACACAGCGGAGGACACAGCATGACACAGCAGGACACAGCGGGACACAGCAGCACACAGCGGGGGACACAGTGGGACACAGCGGAGGACACAGCGGGACACAGCGGGGACACAGAGGGGACTCAGCAGGGGACATAGTGAGGGACAAATCGGGACACCACAGGACACAGTGGGACACAGCGGGACACAGCGCGGACACTGCGAGGACACAGAGGGACAAAGCGGGGGACCCAGCGGGACCCAGCGGGACCCAGCAGGACCCAGCGGGGAAACAGCGGGGACACAGTGGGACACAGCGAGGACACAGCAGGACACAGCGGGACACTGAGGGGCACAGCGGGGGACACAGCGGGACACAACGGGGGACACAGGGAGGACACAGCGGAACACAGCATGGGACAAAGCGAGGACACAGCGGGAAACAGCGAGACACAGCGGGACCCAGCGGGGACCCAGCAGTGGACACAGCGGGACACAGCGGGGGACAAAGCGGGACACCACGGAACACAGCAGGACACAGCGTGAAACAGGGGTGAACCTGCGGGGACACAGCGGGACACAGCGGGGGACACAGCGGGACACAACGGGACACAGCGGGGGACACAGCTGGACACAGCAGGGACACAGCAGGGACACAGCGGGACCCAGCAGGACACAGCGGGGGACACAGCGGGACCCAGCGGGGGACACAGCAGGGACACAGCGGGACACAGCGGGGGACACAGGGAGGACACAGCGGAACACAGCATGGGAAAAAGCGAGGACACAGCGGGAAACAGCGAGACACAGCGGGACCAAGCGGGGAGCCAGCAGTAGACACAGCGGGTCACAGCCGGGGACAATGCGGGACACCACGGAACACAGCAGGACACAGCGTGAAACAGCGGTGAACCTGCGGGGACACAGCGGGACACAGCGAGAGACACAGCGGGGGACACAGCGGGACACAGCGGGGAACAAAGAGAGGACCCAGCGGGACCCAGCGGGACACAGCGTCGATAGAGTGGGGACAGAGCGGGACACAGCGGTGACACAACCGGACTCAGCGGGGGACACTGTGGGACCCAGCAGGACCCAGCGGGGACACAGCGGGACACAGCGGGGGAAACAGGGAGGACACAGCTTAACACAGCATGGGACAAAGCGAGGACACAGCGGGACACAGCGAGACACAGCCGGACACAGCGGGGACCCAGCAGTGGACACAGCGGGACACAGCGGGGGACAAAGCGGGACCCAGCGGGACACAGCGGGGGACAGAGCGGGACACAGCGTCTATAGAGCGGGGACACAGCGGGACACAGCGGTGACACAGCGAGACCCAGCAGGGACACAACAAGGACACAGCGGATGACACAGCGGGACACAGCGGGACACAGAGGGGGACACTACGAGGGACACAGCGGGGGCACAGCGGGACACAGCGGGGGACACAGCGGGAAACAGCGGGGACACAGAGGGGACGCAGCAGTGGACATAGCGGGGGACAAAGCGGGACATCACATGACACAGTGGGATACAGCGGGACACAGCGGGGAACAAAGAGAGGACACAGCGGGACCCAGCGGGACACAGCGTCGATAGAGCGGGGACCCAGCAGGACACAGCGGGGACACAGCAAGTACACAGCGGGGGACACAGTGGGACACAGCGGGACACAGCGGGGGACACAGCGAGTGACACAGCGGGGGACACAGCGGGACACAGTGGGGAACACAGAGAGAGACACAGCAGGACCCAACGAGACACAGCGTCGATACAGCAGGGACACAGCGGGGTACACAGCTGTTAACACAACGGGAAACAGTGGGGGACACAGCGGGACACAGCGGGGGACACAGCGGGACACAGCGGGGGACACAGCGGGACACAGCGGGGACACAGAGGGGACTCAGCAGGGGACATAGCGGGGGACAAATTGGGACACCACGGGACACAGTGGGACACAGCGGGACACAGAGGGGACACTGCGGGGACACAGCGGGACAAAGCGGGGGACCCAGCGGGACCCAGCGGGACACAGCAGGACCCAGCGGGGAAACAGGGGGGACACAGTGGGACACAGCGAGGACACAGCGGGACACAGCGGGACACTGCGGGGCACAGTGGGGGACACAGCGGGATACAGCGGGGGACACAGGGAGGACACAGCGGAACACAGCATGGGACAAAGCGAGGACACAGCGGGAAACAGCGAGACACAGCGGGATCCAGCGGGGACCCAGCAGTGGACACAGCGGGACACAGCGCGGAACAAAGCGGGACACCACGGAACACAGCAGGACACAGCGTGAAACAGCGGTGAACCTGCGGGGACACAGCGGTACAAAGCGGGGGACCCAGTGGGACCCAGCGGGACACAGCGGGGGACACAGCCGGACACAGCAGGGACACAGCGGGGACCCAGGCGGACCCAGCAGGACACAGCGGGGGACACAGCGGGACACAGCGGGACACAGCGGGGGACACAGCAGGGACACAGTGGGACACAGTATGACACAGCGTGGGACAAAGCGGGAGACAGCGGAGGACACAGCGAGGACACAGCTGGACACAGCGGGTACACAGAGGGGACTCAGCACGGGACATAGAGGGGAAAAAGCGGGACACCACGGGACACAGTAGGACACAGCGGGACACAGCGGGGA
>NW_012293732.1:0-2901 GCF_000151885.1 Dipodomys ordii | reverse complement strand
TCAGCTGGGTACACAGCGGGACACAGCGGGACACAGCTTGGGACACAGCGGGGACATAGCGGGACACAGCGGGGGACACAGCGAGGACACAGTGGGACACAGCGTGGGACAAAGTGGGAGACAGCGGGGCACACAGCGGGGACACAGCAGGGGCACAGCGGGGGACACAGCGGGACACAACGGGACACAGCGGGGGACACAGTAGGACAGAGCGGGGACACAGCGGGGGACAGAGGGGGACACCACGAATAACAGAGCAAGGACACAGCGGGACCCAGCGGGACACAGCCTCGATACAGCGGGATTCACAGCGTTACACAGCGGGTTACACAGCTGGGGACACAAAGGGACACAGTGGTGGACACAGCGGGACACAGCGGGACAGAGTGGGACACAGACGGGATAAAGCGTGAGACACAGCGGGGGACAGAGCGGGAGACAGCGGGGGACACAGCGAGGACACAGCGGGACACAGCAGGGACACAGCGGGGACTCAGCTGGGGACACAGCGGGGGACAAAGCGAGACACCACGGAACACAGCGGGACACAGCGCGAAACAGTGGTCACTCTTCGGGGACACAGCGGGACACAGCGGGGGACACAGCGGGACACAGCGGGTGACACAGCAGAACACAGTGGGGGACACAGCGAGGACACAGTGGGACACAGCAAGACACAGCATCGAAACAGCGGGGACACAGCGGTACACAGCGGGGTACACAGCTGGGGACACAACGGGACACAGCGGGGGACACAGCGAGGACACAGTGGGACACAGCAGGACACAGCGGGGACACTGCGGGAACATAGCGGGACACAGCGCGGTACACAGCGGGACACAGCGGGACACAGCTTGGGACACTGCGGGGATACAGCGGGACACAGCGGGGGACACAGCTAGGACACAGCGGGACACAATGGGGACACAAAGAGGACTCAGCGGGGGAAACAGCGGGGGAAAAAGCGGGACACCATGGGACACAGTGTGACACAGCAGGACACAGAGGGAACACTGCGTCGACACAGCGGGACAAAGCGGGGGACACAGCGGGACACAGCGGGACACAGCGGGGGACACAGCGGGGGACAGTGGAGACAAAGAGAGGACACAGCGGGACACAGCGGTGACACAGCTGGACACAACGGAGTACACAGCGGGACACAGCAGGCACAAAGCGGGGACAGAGCGGGACACAGCGGGACACAGCGGGACATATAGGGGGGACACAGCAGGACACAGAGGGGGACACAGTGAGGACACAGTGAGACACAGCGGGGACACAGCGAGGACACAGCGGTGACACAGCTGGACACAACGAAGTACACAGCGGGACACAGCGGGCACACAGCGGGGACCCAGCGGGACACAGCGGGGAACACAGGAAGGACACAGCAGGACACAGCGTCGATACAGCGGGGACACAGCGCAACACAGCGGGGTACACACCGGTGGACACAACGGGACACAGTGGGGGACACAGCGAGGACACAACAGGACACAGCGGGGACACTGCAAGGACACAGCTGGACAAAGCGGGGGACACAGCGGGACACAGTGGAGACACTGCGGGGACACAGCGGGACAAAGCGGGGGACACAGCGGGACACAGCGGGACACAGCGGGGGACACAGCGGGGGACAGCGGAGACAGAGAGGGGACACAGCGAGACGCAGCGTTGACACAGCCTTACACAAAGGAGTACACAGCGAGGACACAGAGGGGACAGAGCGGGACACAATGGGACACAGCGGGACACAGTGGGGGACACAGCGGGACACAGTTGGACACAATGGAGTACACAGCAGGACACAGCGGGCACAAAGCGGGGGACACAGCGGGACACAGCGGGACACAGCGGGGGACACAGTGGGGGACACAGCAGGACACAGCGGGGAACACAGCGAGGACACAGCGGGACAAAGAAAGACAAAGCGTGGGACACAGGGTGGACACAACGGGACTCAGTGGGGGACACAGCAGTACACAGCGGGACACAGCGGGACACAGCGGGGGACACAGAGGGGTACAGAGCGGTACACAGCGAGGACACAGCGGGACACAGCGGGACACAGCGTTGATACAGCGGGGACACAGCGGGACACAACGGGGTACACAGCTGGGGACACAACGACACACAGGGGGGGACACAGTGAGGAAACAGCGAAACACAATGGGGGACACAGCAAGGACACAGCGGGACACAGCGGGGGACACAGCGAGGAAACAGCGGGACACAGCGGGACACAGCTAGGGACAAAGTGGGGGACAGCAGGGGACACAGCAAAGACACAGCAGGACACCATGGGACACAGTGTGACACAGCGGGACACAGCGGGTGACCCATCGAGGACACAGCGGGATATATTGGGGGACACAGAGAGGACACAGCGGGGGACACAGCGGGGGACACAGCGGGACACAGCGGGGAACACTGCGAGGACCCAGCGGGACCCAGCGGGACACAGCGTCGATACAGCGGGGATACAGCGTTACACAGCGTGGTACACAGCTGTGGACACAACGGGACACAGTGGGGGCACAGCGGGACACAGCGGGACACAGTTGGACACAGCGGGGAGAAAGCGTGAGACACAGCGGGGGACAGAGCGGGAGACAGAGGGGGACACAGCGAGGACACAACGGGACACAGCGGTGACAAAGCGGGGGACACAGAGGGACACAGCGGGGGACACAGAGGGGGAGACAGCAGGACACATCGGGACACAGCGGGGGACACAGTTGGAACACAGTGGGACACAGCGGGGAACACAGCGAGGACACATTGGGACACAGCGGGGACACAGCGGGACTCAGCAGGCAACACAGCGGGACTCAGCAGGCAACACAGCAGTACACAGCGGGACAATGCGGGACACAGCAGGGAACACAGAGGGGTACA
>NW_012293731.1:0-3442 GCF_000151885.1 Dipodomys ordii | reverse complement strand
CAGCGTCGATTACAAGCGGGTACACAGCATTACACAGCGTGTTACACAGCTGTGGACACCACGGGACACAGTGGGAGACAGCGGGACACAGCGGGACACAGTGGGACAAAGCAAGGACAAATCGTGAGACACAGCGAGGGACAGAGCGGGAGACAGCGGGGGACACAGCGACGACACAGCAGGGCACAGCAGGACACAGCAGGGACAGAGCGGGACACAGCGGGACACAGCGGGACACAGCGGGGGACACAGCGGGACACAGCGGTGGAGGCACCGAGGACACATCGTGACACAGCGGGACAAAGCGGGGGACATAGCGGTGAAACAGCTGGACAAAACGGAGTACATAGCGGGACACAGCGCGCACACAGGGGGACACAGCGGGACACAGCAGGGATAGAGCGGGACACAGCGGAACACAGTGGGACACAGCGGGGTACACAGCGGGACCCAGCGGGGGACCCAGCTAGGACAAAGTGGGACACAGCTGGGGACACAGCGAGGACACAGCGGGGGACAGAGCGGGGGACACAGCGGGACACAGCGAGGAACAGCGTAGATACAGCGGGGACACAGCGTTACACAGCGTGGTACACAGCTGTGGACACAACGGGACACAGTGTGGGCACAGCGGGACACAGCGGGACACAGTGGGACACAGCGGGGACAAAGAGTGAGACACAGCGGGGGACAGAGTGGGAGACAGCGGGGGACACAGCGGGGACACAGCGGGGACTCAGCGGGGTCACAGCTGGATACACAGTTGTGGACACAACGGGACACAGTGTGGGCACAGCGGGACACAGCGGGACAGAGTGGGACACAGAAGGGATAAAGCGTGAGACACAGCGGGGGACAGAGCGGGAGACAGCGGGGGACACAGCGAGGACACAGCGGGACACAGCGGGACACAGCGGGGGACACAGCTAGGACACAGCGGGACACAGCGGGACACAGTGGGGCCACAAAGGGGACTCAGCGGGGGAAACAGCGGGGGAAAAAGCGGGACACCATGGGACACAGTGTGACACAGCAGGACACAGAGGGAACACTGCGTCGACACAGCAGGACAAAGCGGGGGACACAGCGGGACACAGCGGGACACAGCGGGGGACACAGCGGGGGACAGTGGAGACAAAGAGAGGACACAGCGGGACACAGCGGTGACACAGCTGGACACAACGGAGTACACAGCGGGACACAGCGGGCACAAAGCGGGGACAGAGCGGGACACAGCTGGACACAGCGGGACATAGCGTGGGACACAGCGGGACACAGAGGGGGACACAGTGATGACACAGTGGGACACAGCGGGGGACACAGCGTGGGACACAGCGGGACACAGCGAGGAACAGCGTAGATACAGCGGGGACACAGCGTTACACAGCGTGGTACACAGCTGTGGACACAACAGGACACAGTGTGGGCACAGCGGGACACAGCGGGACACAGTGGGACACAGCGGGGACAAAGCGTGAGACACAGTGGGGGACAGAATGGGAGACAGCAGGGGACACAGCGGGGACTCAGCGGGGTCACAGCGGGATACAGCGGGACACAGAGTGACACAGCGGGACACAGCAGAGGACACAGCGGGACACAGCGGAGGACAGAGCGACGACACAACAGGACACAGCGGGGACACAGGGGGACTCAGCAGGGTTACAGCGGGACACAACGGGACACAGCAGGACACAGCGTGACACAGCTGGGACACAGCAGGGACACAGCAGGGACACAGTGGGGGACACAGCGGGACAAAACGGGACACAGCGGGGGACACAGTAGGACAGAGCAGGGGACACAGTGGGGGACAGAGGGGGACACCACGAATAACAGAGCAAGGACACAGCGGGACCCAGCGGGACACAGCCTTGATACAGCGGGATTCACAGCGTTACACAGCGGGTTACACAGCTGGGGACACAAAGGGACACAGTGGTGGACACAGCGGGACACAGCAGGACAGAGTGGGACACAGACGGGATAAAGCGTGAGACACAGCGGGGGACAGAGCGGGAGACAGCGGGGAAAACAGCGAGGACACAGAGGGACACAGCGGGGACACAGCGGGGACTAAGCTGGGGACACAGCGGGGGACAAAGCGGGACACCACTGACACAGCGGGACACAGCGCGAAACAGCGGTGACCCTGCGGGGACACAGCGGCACACAGCGGGACAGAGTGGGGGACACAGCAGGACACAGCGGGGGACAGAGCGTGAGACACAGCGAGACACATCAGAGACAAAGCTATACACAGCGGGGTACATAGAGGGACACAGCGGGGAAACAGCGGGGGACACAGCGGGACACAGCGGGGAACACAGCGAGGACACAGCGGGACACAGCGGGACACAGCGTCGATACAGCGAGGACACAGTGGGACACAGCGGGGTACACAGCTGGGGACACAACGGGACACAGCGGGGGACACATTGAGGACACTGCAGGACACAGCGGGGGACACAGGGGGGGCACAGCAGGACACAGCGGGGGACAAAGCGAGTACACATTTGGACACAGCAGGAACACAGCGGGACTCAGCGGGGGACACAGCAGTACACATCGGGACACAGCGGGACACAGCGGGGGACACAGAGGGGTACACAGCGGGACACAGCGAGGACACAGCGGGACCCAGCGGCACACAGCGTCGTTACAACGGGGACACAGCGGGACAGAGCGGGGTACACAGCTGGGGACACAACGGGGCACAGCGGGGGACACAGCGAGGACACAGTGGGACACAGCGGGACACAGCGGGGACATTGCGGGAACATAGCGGGACACAGCGGGACAAAGTAGGACAAGCTTGTGACCCAGCGGGGACACAGCGGGGGACATAGCTAGGACACAGCGGGACACAGCGGGACACACTGAGGACACAAAGGGGACTCAGAGGGGGAAACAGCGGGGAAAAAAGCGGGACACCATGGGACACAGTGTGACACAGCAGGACACAGAGGGAACACTGCGTCGACACAGCAGGACAAAGCGGGGGACACAGCGGGACACAGCGGGACACAGCGGGGGACACAGCGGGGGACAGTGGAGACAAAGAGAGGACACAGCGGGACACAGCGGTGACACAGCTGGAAACAACGGAGTACACAGCGAGACACAGCGGGCACAAAGCGGGGACAGAGCGGGACACAGCTGGACACAGCGGGACATAGCGGGGGACACAGCGGGACACAGAGGGGGACACAGTGAGGACACAGTGGGACACAGCGGTGGACACAGCAAGGACACAGCGGTGACACAGCTGGACACAACGAAGTACACAGCGGGACACAGCGGGCACACAGCGGGGACACAGCGGGACACAGCGGGGAACACAGGGAGGACACAGCATGACCAAGTGGGACACAGCGTTGATACAGCGGGGACACAGCGGGACACAGCGGGGTACACAGCTGTGGACACAAAGGACACAGTG
>NW_012293730.1:0-4029 GCF_000151885.1 Dipodomys ordii | reverse complement strand
ATCTCAAGTCACCACGGGACACAGCGGGACACAGCTGGGACACAGCGGAACACAGTGTGGACTCAGCGGGGGACACAGCGGGACACAGCATGGGACATAGAGGCAGACACAGCGGGACACAACGGGACACAGCTGGACACAGCGGGGGACCAGCGGGACACAGCAGGACACAGCAGGGGTCATAGCGAGGACACAGTGCGTCACAGGAGGACAAAGCGGAGACACAGAGGGGACACAGCCAGGGACACAGTGGGACACAGCAGGGGACACAGCGGGACACAGCGGGACACAGCGGGACACAGCGCGACACAGCGGGGCCACAGCGGGGGACACAGCGAGTACACAGCGGGACACAGCGGGACACAGCAGGGACAAACACGAGGACAGCAGGGACACACAGCGGGACACAGCGGGACACAGCAAGGAAACAGCGGGACACAGCGGGGGACACAGCGGGGACACAGCGGGGGACAAAGCGAGACACCACGGGACACAGCGGGACACAGCGGGGACACAACGGGGGTCACAGCGTGGACACAGCGGGACACAACAGGGGACACAGCGAGGACATAGCGGGATACAGCGGGAGATACTGCGGGACACATCAGGACACATGGGGGACACAGCGGGGACACAGCTGGGACACAGCGGGACACAACGGGACACAGCGAGGACACAGTGGGGACCAGCAAGGACACAGCTGGGGACACAGCGGGACACAGGGGGGGACAAAGCAGCGACACAGCAGGACACAGCGGGGACACAGCTGGGACACAGCGGGACACAGCAGGACTCAGCAGGACACAGTGGGACTCAGCGGGGGACACAGTGGGACACACCGGGGGACATAGAGGCAGACAAAGCAGGACACAGCGGGACACAGCGGGACACAGCGGGGGACACAGCGGGGGACAAAGTTCTTACACAGCGGGACACAGCGGGACACAGCGGGTACAGAGCCGGGGACACAGTGGGACACAACGGGGGACACAGCGAGAACACAGCGCGATACAGCGGGGGACACAGCGGGACACAGCAGGACAAAACGGGTCACAGCGGGGCACTGCGGGGGACAGCGTGGACACAGCGGCAGACAGCGGGGACACAGCGGGACACAGCGGGGACACAGCGGGGACAAAGACAGGGACAGCAGGGAGACACATCGGGACACAGTGTGACACAGCGGGGACACAGCGGAACACAGCGGGGCCAAGGCAGTGGATACAAGGAGACACAGCGGGAGACACAGCGGGACACAGCGCGACACAGCGCAGCCACAGCGGGGGACACAGCGAGGACACAGCGGGACACACAATGTACACATCGGGGGACAGCGGGGACACAGCAGGACACAGCGGGACACAGCGGGGCACATAGCGGGGACGATGTGGGACCCAGCGGGGACACAGCGGAGGACACAGCGCGGACACAGCGGGACACACAGGGGACACAGCGAGGACATAGCGTGATACAGCGGAAGAAAGAGCGGGACACAGCAGGGACACAGCGGGACACAGCAGGCACACAGCCGGATACAGGGGGGGACAGAGCGGGACACAGAGTGGACACAGAGGGACACAGTGAGAAACAGCGGTGACAAAGCAGGGACACAGCAGGACACAGCGGGGACACAGTGGGGACGCAGCGGGGGACACAGCGGGACACAGCTAGACACAGTGGTGACAAAGCTGGGACACAGCGGGTCACAGCGGGACACAGTGGGACACAGCTGGGGACACAGCGGGGACACAGCGGGACACAGCGGGACACAGCGGGACACACTGGGACTCAGAGGGGACACAGAGGGGACACAGCAAGGACACTGCGGGGGACAGAGCAGGACACAGCGGGACACAGCGGAGACAAAGCGGGCCACAGTGTGGACACAGCGGGACACAATGGGACTCAGCGGCGGACACAGAGGGACACAGCAGGGGACATAGAGGTTGACACAGCGGGACACACCAGGACACAGCGGAACACAGCTGGGGACACAGCGCGGACACAGCGGGACACAGCAGGGACACAGCGGACACAGCGAGGGTCATAGAGAGGACACAGCGGGTCACAGGAGGACAAAGCAGAGACACAGGGGGGACACTGCTGGGCACACAGTGGGACAGAGCAGGGGACACAGCGGAACACAGCGTGACACAGCGGGGACACAGCGGGACACAGCGGGGACACAGCGGGGACAGCGTGGACACAGCGGCGGAGAGCGGGGACACAGCGGGACACAGCGGGGACACAGCGGGGACAAAGACGGGGACAGCAGGGAGACACATCGGGACACAGTGGGACACAGCGGGGACACAGCGGAACACAGCGGGGCCAAGGCAGTGGACACAACGGGACACAGCGGGAGACACAGCGGGACTCAGCGCGACACAGCGGAGACACAGCGGGGGACACAGCGAGGACACAGCGGGACACACAATGTACACATCGGGGGACAGCGGGGACACAGCGGGACACAGCGGGACACAGCGGGGCACATAGCGGGGACACAGCGGGACCCAGCGGGGACACAGCGGAGGACACAGCGCTGACACAGCGGGACACAACAGGGGACACAGCGAGGACATAGCGTGATACAGCGGGAGACACAGCGGGACACAGCGGGACACATCGGGGACACAGCGGGGACACAGCGGGACACAGCAGGCACACAGCGGGATACAGCGGGGGACAGAGCGGGACACAGAGTGGACACAGAGGGACACAGCGAGAAACAGCGGTGACAAAGCAGGGACACAGCAGGAGACAGCGGGGACACAGCGGGAACGCAGCGGGGGACACAGCGGGACACAGCCAGAAACAGTGGTAACAAAGATGGGACACAGCGGGACACAGCAGGACACAATGGGACACAGCTGGGGACACAGCGGGGACACAGCGGGACACAGCGGGACACAGCGGGACACACTGGGACTCAGCGGGGACACAGAGGGGACACAGCAAGGACACTACGGGGGACAGAGCAGGACACAGTGGGACACAGCGGAGACAAAGCGGGACACAGCGGGGACACAGCAGGACACAGCGGGACACAGCGGGACACAATGGGACTCAGCGGGGGACACAGAGGGACACAGCGGGGGACATTGAGGCGGACACAGCGGGACACACCAGGACACAGCAGAACACAGCTGGGGACACAGCGGGGACACAGCGGGACACAGCGGGGACACAGCGGACACAGCGGGGGTCATAGAGAGGACACAGTGGGTCACAGGAGGACAAAGCGGAGACACAGGGGGGACACTGCTGGGGACACTGTGGGACAGAGCAGGGGACACAGCGGGACACAGCGGGACACAGCGGGGACACAGCCGGAAACAGCGTGGACACAGCGGCGGACAGCGGGGACACAGCGGGGACAAAGACGGGGACAGCAGGGAGACACATCGGGACACAGTGTGACACAGCGGGGACACAGCGGAACACAGCGGGGGACACAGCGGGCATACAGCCGGGACACAGGGGTACACAGCGGGACAGAGCGGGGACACAGCGGGACACAGTGGGACACAGCTGGACACAGCGGGAGACACAACGGGACAAAGCAGGGGACAGAGCGGGACACAGAGGGGCACAAAGCCGGAGACACAGCATGGCACAGCGGGGGACACAGCGGGACACTGCGGGACACAGTGGGGACCCAGAGGGACACAGTGGGGACACATCAGGGACGCAGTGGGGGACACAGCGGGACACAGCCAGACACAGCGGTAACAAAGCTGGGACACAGCAGGACACAGCGGGGGACACAGCGGGGACACAGTGGGACACAGCGGTGGTCATAGGGAGGACACAGCGGGTCACAGGAGGACAAAGCGGAGACACAGGGGGGACACAGCTGGGGACACAGCGGGACACAGCGGGACACAGCGGGTCACAGCGGGACACAGCGGGGACACAGGGGGGGACACAACGTGGACACAGCGAGACACAGCGTGGACAGAGTGGGGACAGAGCGGGACAGAGCGGGGACACAGCGGGAGACAAAGAGGGACACAGCGGGGACAC
>NW_012293729.1:0-6346 GCF_000151885.1 Dipodomys ordii | reverse complement strand
AAGGAGAAGGAGAAGAAGAAGAAGAAGAAGAAGAAGAAGAAGAAGAAGAAGAAGAAGAAGAAGAAGAAGAAGAAGAAGAAGAAGAAGATGAAGAAGAAGAAGAAGAAGAAGAAGAAGAAGAAGAAGAAGAAGAAGAAGAAGAAGAAAAAGAAGAAAAAGAAGAAGCAAAAGGAGAAGAAGGAGCAAAAGGAGAAGGAGAAGCAGGAGAAGCAGAAGCAGAAGAGGAAGAAGCAGAAGGAGAAGCAGAAGTATAAGCAGAAAGAGAAGCAGGAGAAGCAGAAGAAGCAGAAGCAGTAGAAGCAGAAGCAGAAGAAAAAGAACAAGCATGAGAAGCAGAAGCAGAGGGAGAAGGAGAAGATGTAGAAGCAGAAGGAGAAGCAGAAGGAAAAGCAGAAGAACGAGAAGGAGAAGGAGAAACAGAAGGAGAAGCAGAAGGAGAGGCAAAGGGAGAAGCCGAAGGAGAAGCAGGAAAAGCAGAAGAAGCAGAAGCAAAAGGTGAACCAAAAGAAGCAGGAGAAGCAGAAGAAGAAGCATAAGTACAAGCACAAGCAGAAGGAGATGCAGAACGAGAAGCAGGAGAAGCAGAAGAAGCAGAAGCTGAAGGAGAAGGAGAAGTCTAAAAGGAGAAGGAGAAGGAGGAGAAGCAGAAGCAGAAGGAGAAGCAGAAGCAGAATGAGTAGCAGAAAGAGAATGAGTAGCAGAAAGAGAAGCAGGAGAAGCACAAGAAGCAGAAGCAGGAGAACCCGAAAGAGAAGAAGAAGAAGAAGCAGAAACAGAAGCAGGAGCAACTGAAGCAGAAGCAATGAAGCAGAAGCAAAAGAAACAGAAGAAGCATAAGTAGCAGAAGCAAAAGCAGAAGTAGAAGCAGAAGAACGAGAAGGAGAAAGAGAAATATAAAGAGAAGCAGAAGGAGAAGCAGAAGCAGAAGGAGAAGCAGAAGTAGGAGAAGGAGAAGGAAGAGCAGCAGAAGCAAAAGGAGAAGCAGAAGGAGAAGCAGAAGCAGAATGAGAAGCAGAAAGAGAAGCAGTAGAAGCAGAAGAAGCAGGAAAAGCAGAAGCAAAAGAAAGAGAAGAAGAAGAAGAAGAAGAAGAAGAACAAGAAGAAGAAGAAGAAGAAGGAGCAAAAGGAGAAGGAGAACAGGAGAAGCAGAAGAAAAAGAAGTAGAAGCAGAAAGAGAAGGAGAAGAAGGAGAAGCAGAAGTAGAATCAGAAGAAACAGAAGAAGAAGAACCAGAAGAAACAGAAGCAAAAGAAACAGAAGAAGGATAAGAGCAGAAGCAGAAGCAGAAGGAGAAGCAGAAGAAGAAGGAGAAGCAGAAAGAGAAGCAACAGAAGCAGAAGTAGCAGGAGAAGCAGAAGCAGAAGAAACAGAAGAAGCTGAAGAAGCAGAAGCCGAATCTGAAGCAGAAGGAGAAACAGAAGAAGCACAATCTGAAGCAGAAGCAGAAGAAACAGAAATAGTAGAATAAACAGAAGCAGAAGCAGCAGGAGAAGCAGAAGAAGAAGAAGGAGAAGGCAAAAGAGAAGGATTACTAGTAAGAGAAGCAGAAAGATAAGCAGAAGCAGAAAGAGAAGCAGAAGGAGAAGCAGCACGAGAAGCAGGAGAAGCAGAAGAATCAGAAGCAGGAGAAGCAGAAAAAACAGAAGAGGCAAAAGCAGAATGAGAAGCAGAAGGAGAAATTGAAGCAGAAGCAGAAGCAGAAGAAGAAGGAGAAGGAAAGGGAGAAGCAGAAAGAGAAGCAGAACGAAAAGCAGGACAAGCAGCAGCAGGAGAAGCAGAAGCAGAAGAAATAGAAGAAGGAGAAGAAGCAGAAGGAAAAGCAGAAACAGAAGGAAAAGCAGAAGGAGAAGCAGGAGAAGCAGAAGCAGCAGCAGCAGGAGAAGCAGTAGCAGAAGAAGCCGAAGAAGCAGAAGCAGAACTTGAAGCAGAAGGAGTAGCAGGAGAAGGAGAAGAAGCAGAATCTGGAGAAGCAGAAGGAGAAGCAGAAGCAGAAAGAGAAGCAAAAGCAGAAGGAGAAAGAGAAGGAGAAGTAGAAGAAACAGAGAATCAAAAGAAGGAGAAGGAGAAGCAGAGGCAGAAGAAGAATCATAAGCACAAGCACAAGCAGAAAGAGATGCAGATGGAGAAGCAGAAGAAGCAGAAGCTGAAGGAGAAACAGAAGTAGGAGAAGGAGAAGGAGGAGAAGTAGAAGCAGAAGGACAAGCAGAAGCGGAATGAGAAGCAGAAAGAGAAGCAGGCGAAGCCAAGATGCAGAAGCAGGAGAAGCCGAAAGAGAAGAAGCAGAAGAAGCAGAAACAGAAGCAGAAGTAGAAGCAGAAGCAGAAGGAGAAGCAGCAGAAGAAGTAGAACCTGAAATTCCGGCAGGAGAAACAGAAGAAGCAGAAGCAGAAGGAGAAGCAAAAAGAGAAGCAGAAGGAGAAGTAGAAGAAGCAGCACAAGGAGAAGCAGCAGAAGAAGCAGAAAAACAAGCAGGAGAAGCAGAAGCAGAAAGAGAAGTAGAAGCAGAAGAAGCGGAAGAAACAGAAGCAGAAGAAGCAGTAGAAGCATAAGAAGGAGAAGCAGGGAAAGCAGAAGTAGAAGAAAAAAAGAAGCATAAGAAGCAGAAGCCGAAGCAGAGGGAGAAAAAGAAGAAGGAGAAGGAGCAGCAGAAGTTGAAGCAGAAGGAGATGCAGATGCAGAAAGAGAAGCAGAAACAGAAGGAGAAGGAGAAGGAGAAGTTGGAGAATCAGAAGAAGCAGAAGCAGAAGCAGAAAGAGAAGCAGAAGAATGAAAAGGAGAAGCAGAAGCAGAAGGACAAGCAGGAGAAGCAGAAGAAGCAGAAGCGGGAGAAACAGCAGCAGCAGAAGAAACAGAAGAAGGAGAAGGAGCAGAAGGAGAAGCAGAAGCAAAAGGAGAAGCAGAAAGGGAAGCAGAAGAAGCAGTAGCAGGAGGAGCAGAAGCAGAAGAAACAGAAGAAGGAGAAGGAGCTGAAGCAGAAGGAGAAGCAGAAACAGAAGGAAAAGCCAAAAGAGAAGCAGGAGAAGCAGAAGAAGCAGCAGCAGGAGAAGCAGAAGCAGAAGCAAAACCTGAAGCAGAAGGAGAAGCAGAAGCAGGAGAAGCTGGAAAAGCAGAAGTAGAAGAAACAGAACAAGCAGAAGAAGCAGAAGCAGAACTTGAAGCAGAAGAAGAAGAAGGAGAAAGAGAAGGATTAGGAGTAGGAGGAGCAGAAGCAGAATTAGAAGTAGAAAGAGAAGCAGAAGGAGAAACAGAAGAAGCAGAAGCAGGAGAAGCAGAAGCAGAATGAGAAGCACAAGAAGGAGAAATTGAAGGAGAAGGAGAAGGAGAATGGGACGGAGAAGCATAAGGAAAAGTAGGAGAAGCAGAAGAAGAAGAAGCAGGAAAAGCAGAAGCAGAAGAAGGAGAAGAGCAGAAGCAGAAGGAGAAACATAAGCGGAAGGAGAAGAAGAAAAAGCAGAAGCTGAAGCAGAAGAAGAAGAAACAGAAAAACAGAAGAAGCAGAAGAAGAAGGAGCAGTAGAAGCAGAAGAAGAAGAAGGAGAAGGAGAAAGAGAAGGATTAGGAGTAGGAGAAACAGAAGGATAAGCAGAAGCAGAAAGAGAAGCAGAAGACGCAGGAGAAGCAGAAGCAGAAGACGCAGGAGAAGCCGAAGAAGCAGAAGCAGAATCTGAATCAGAAGCAGAAACAGAAGAAGCACAATCTGAAGCAGAAGAAACAGAAATAGTAGAATAAGCAGAAGCAGAAGCACCAGGACAAGCAGAAGCACCAGGACAAGCAATAGAACAAGAAGGAGAAGGCGAAAGGAAAATATTAGGAGTAGGAGAAGCAAGAGGATAAGCAGAAGCAGAAAGAGACGCAGAAAGAGAAGCAGCACGAGAAGTAGGAGAAGCAGGAGAAGCAGAAGCAGGAGAAGCAGAAGAAACAGAAGACGCAGAAGCAGAATGAGAAGCAGAAGGAGAAATTGAAACAGAAGGAGAAGAAGAAGCAGAAGGAGAAGCAGAAGAAAGAGAAGGAGAAGTAGAAGCAGAAAGAGAAGCAGAAAGAGCAGCACAACGAGAAGCACAAGAGAAGCAGGAGAAACAGAAGCAGGAGAAGCAGAAGCAGAAGAAACATAAGAAGGAGAAGAAGCAGAAGCAGAAGGAGAAGCAGAAACAGAAGGAAAAGTAGAAATAGAAGCAGGAGCAGAAGAAGAAGCAGCAGCAGGAGAAGCAGAAGCAGAAGAAGCCGAAGAAGCAGAAGCAGAACCTGAAGCATAAGGAGATACAGGAGAAGCAGAAGAAGCAGAATCTGGAGAAGCAGAAGGAGAAGCAGAAGTAGAAAGAGAAGCAAAAGCAGAAGGAGAAGCAGAATGAGAAGCAGAAGAAACAGAAGAAGCAGAGGCAGTAGCAGAAGAAGCAGAAGATGCAGAAGCAGAAGGAGAAGCAGAAGCAGTAGTAGAAGCAGAAGAAGGAGAAGCAGAAGGAGAAGCATAAATAGAAACAGAAGGAGAAGCAGGAGAAGCAGAAGCAGGAGAAGCAGAATCAGAAGAAATAGAAGAAGGAGAAGAAGCAGAAGCAGAAAGATAAGCCGAAACAGAAGGAGAAGCAGAAATTGAAGCAGAAGAAGCCGAAGAAGCAAAAGCAGAACCTAAAGCAGAAGGAGAAGCAGGAGAAGCAGAAGAAGCAGAATCTGGAGAAGAAGAAGGAGAACGAGAAGGAGAAGCAGAAGCAGAAAGAGAAGCAAAAGCAGAAGGAGAAGCAGAAGAAACAGAAGAAGCAGAATCAGTAGCAGAAGAAGCTGAAGATGCAGAAGCAGAAAGAGAAGAAGAAGGAATAGCAAAAGAACGAGAAGGAGGAATAGAAGGAGAAGCAGAAGGAGAAGCAGGAAAAGCAGAAGAAACAGAAGCAGACGGAGAAGCAGAAGAAGGAGAAGGAGAAGCCGGAGCAGAAGAAGAAGCAGAAGGAAAAGCAAAAGCAGAAGGAGATGCAGAAGGAGAAGCAGGAAATGCAGAAGACGCAGAAGCAGAAGGAGAAGAAGAAGGAGAAGAATCAGAGTCAGAAGAAGCAGAAGCAGAAATAGAAAGAGAAGCCGATGAATAGAAGCAGAACGACAAGCAGGAGAAGCAGAAGAAGCACAAGCGGGAGAAGCAGAAGAAGAAGAAACAGAAGAAGGAGAAGGAGCAGAAGCAGGAGAAGCCGAAGCAGAAGCAGAAAGAGAAGCAGAAAAAGCAGAAGAAGCAGAAGCAGGGGAAGTAGAAGGAGAAGAAACAGGAGAAGGACAAGAAGCAGAAAGAGAACCAGTAGAAGCAGAAGAGGCAGGAAAAGCAGAAGCAGAAGAAAGAGAAGAAGAAGAAGACGAAGAAGAAGAAGAAGCAGCAGCAGCATAAGGAGAAGCATAAGAAGAAGTATAAGGAGGAGCAGTAGAAGCAGAAGAAGCAGAAACAGGAGAAGCTGAAGCAGAAGAAAAAGAATAAGCAAAAGAAGCAGAAGCAGAAGCAGTGAGAGAAGTAGAAGAAGGAGAAGGAGAAGGAGCAGCAGAAGGAGAAGCAGAAGCAGAAAGAGAAGCAGAAACAGAAGGAGAACAAGAAGGAGAAGCAGGAGAATCAGAAGAAGCAGAAAGAGAAGGAGAAGAAGGAGAAGCAGAAGTAGAATCAGAAGAAACAGAAGAAGAAGAAGCAGAAGAAACAAAAGCAAAAGAAACAGAAGAAGGAGAAGAGCAGAAGCAGAAGGAGAAGCAGAAGCAGAAGGAGAAGCAGAAAGAGAAGCAGGAGAAGCAGAAGAAGCAGGAGAAGCAGAAGCAGAAGAAACAGGAGAAGCCGAAGAAGCAGAAGCAGAATCTGAAGCAGAAGGAGAAACAGAAGAAGGACAATCTGAAGCAGAAGCAGAAGAAACAGAAATAGTAGAATAAGCAGAAGCAGAAGCACCAGGACAAGCAGAAGAACAAGAAGGGGAAGGCGAAAGAGAAGGATTAGGAGTAGGAGAAGCAAAAGGATAAGCTGAAGCAGAAAGAGACGCAGAAGGAAAAGCAGCACGAGAAGTAGGAGAAGCAGGAGAAGCAGAAGCAAGAGAAGCAGAAGAAACAGAAGACGCAGAAGCAGAATGAGAAGCAGAAGGAGAAATTGAAGCAGAAGGAGAAGGAGAAGCAAAAGGAGAAGCAGAAGAAGGAGAAGGAGAAGGAGAAGCAGAAAGAGAAGCAGAAAGAGAAGCAGAAAGAGAAGCACAACGAGAAGCAGGAGAAGCAGAAGCAGGAGAAGCAGAAGCAGAAGAAACATAAGAAGGAGAAGAAGCAGAAGGAGAAGCAGAAACAGAAGGAAAAGCAGAAATAGAAGCAGGAGCAGCAGAAGAAGCAGCAGCAGGAGAAGCAGAAGCAGA
>NW_012293728.1:0-6347 GCF_000151885.1 Dipodomys ordii | reverse complement strand
GGACACAGCGGGACACAGCGGGGACGTAGCGGGACACAGCGGGACACAGCGGGACACGGCGGGGGACACAACGGGACAAAGAGCGGGACATAGCGAGGACACAGCGGGACACAGAGGAACACAGCGGGGGACACAGCGAGGACACAGTGGGGGACACAGTGGGGGTATCAGCTGGACACAGCGGGGAACACAGCGAGGACACAGAGGCACTCAGCGGGACACAGCGTAGATACAGCGGAGACACAGCGTTACACAGCATGGTACAAAGCTGTGGACACAACGGGACACAGTGGGGGCACAGCGGGACACAGCGGGACGCAGTGGGACACAGCGGGGACAAAGCGTGAGACGCAGCAGGGGACAGAGCTGGAGACAGCGGGGGACACAGCGGGGACACAGCAAGGACACAGCGGGACAGAGAGGGACACTGCAGGGCACAGCGGGGGACACAGCAGGACACAGCGGGGGACACAGCGGGAGACAGCGGGGGACACAGCGAGGACAGAGCGGGACACAGCGTTGACACTGCGGGGACACAGCGGGGGACACAGCAGGGGACACAGCCGGACACAGCGGGACACAGCGGGGGACACATGGAGGACTCAGCGGGACAAAGCGGGGACACACCGGCGACTCACCGGGGGACACAGCGGGGGACAAAGCGGGACACCACAGAACACAGTGGGAAACAGCGGGACACAGCGGGGAAACTGCGGGGACACAGGGGGACAAAGCGTGGGACACATAGGGACACAGCGGGGGACACAGCGGGGGACACAGCGGGACACAGTGGGACACAGCGGGGCACACAGGGGGGACACAGCGGGACCCAGCGGGAAACACAGCGAGGACACAGCGGGACCCAGCGGTACACAGCGTCGATACAGCGGGGACACAGCATTACACAGCGTGGTACACAGCTGTGAACACAACGGGACACAGTGGGGGCACAGCGGGACACAGCGGGACACAGTGGGACACAGAGGGGACAAAGCTTGAGACACAGCGGGGTACAGAGCAGGAGACAGCGGGGGACACAGTGAGGACACAGCGGGACACAGCGCTGACACTGAGGGGGACACAGCGGGGGACACAGCGGGGGACACAGCCGGACACAGCGGGGGAAACAGGGGGGACCCAGCGGGCCACAGCGCGGGACACAGCGTGGACACATAGGGACACAGCGGGGACACAGCGGGACACAGCGGGGGACACAGCAGTACACAGCGGGACACAGCGGGTCAACGCGAGGGACACAGAGGGGTACATAGCGGGACACAGTGGGGAACACAGGGAGGACACAGCGGGACCCAGCGGGACACAGCGTCGATACAGCGGGGACACAGCGGGACACAGTGGGGTACACAGCTGGGGACACAACGGGACACAGCGGGGGACACAGCGAGGACACAGCAGAACACAGCGTGGGAAACAGCGAGGACACAGCGGGACACAGCGAGACACAGCGGGACACAGTGGGGACACAGCAGTAGACACAGCGAGACACAGCGGGGGACACAGCGGGACACAGCGGGGAACACAGCGAGGACACAGCGGGGACACAACGGGGACACTGCGGGAACATAGTTGGACACAGCGGGGCACACAGCGGGACAAAGCGGGACACAGCTTGGGACACAGCGGGAACACAGCAGGACACAGCAGGGGACACAGAGAGGACACAGCGGGACACAGTGGGACACAGCGTGGGACAAAGCGGGAGACAGCAGGGGACACAGCGAGGACAGAGCGGGACACAGCGGCGACACATAGAGGACTCAGCGGGGGACACAGTGGGGGACAGAGCGGGACACATCGGGACACTGCGGGGCACAGCGGGGGACCCAGCGGGGACACTGTGGGGACCCAGCGGGACCCAGCAGGACACAGCGGGGACCCAGCGGGACCCAGCAGGACACAGCGGGGGACACAGCGGGACACAGCGGGGGACACAGCAGGGAAACAGTGGGACATAGTAGGACACAGCGTGGGACAAAGCGGGAGACAGCGGAGGACACAGCGAGGACACAGCTAGATACAGCGGGGACACAGAGGGGACTCAGCAGGGGACATAGAGGGGAAAAAGCGGGACACCACGGGACACAGTAGGACACAGCGGGACACAGCGGGGACACTGCGGGACACAGCCGGGGGACACAGCGGTGGACAGCGGGAGACAGAGAAGGGACACAGCGGGACACAGAGGGGACACAGCTGGACACAGAAGGGTACACAGCGGGGCACAGTGGACACACAACGGGGACAGAGCTGGACACAGAGGGACACAGATGGGACAGAGCGTGACACAGCGGGACACAGCGGGACACAGCAGGGGACTCAGCGGGACACAGCGGGGGACACAGGGAGGACACAGCTGGTCACTGAATGAGACAGAGCGAGGACACAGCCGGACACAGCGAAACACAGCGTGACACAGTGGGGACACAGCAGGGGACACAGCGGGACACAGCCGGGGACACAGAGGGACACAGCGGGGTGCACAGCAAGGAAAGAGGGACACAGCGGGGGACACAGCGAGGAAACAGCGGGACACAGCGGTGACACAGCGGGACACAGCTGGGGACACTGCGGGACACAGCGGGACACAGCGGCGACACAGCAAGGACACAGCGGGGTACAGAGCGGGAGACAGTGGGGGACACAGCGAGGACACAGCGGGACACAGCGCTGACACTGCGGGGGACACAGCGGGACACAGCGGCGACACAGCCGGACACAGCGGGGTACAGAGCGGGAGACAGCGGGGGACACAGCGAGGACACAGCGGGACACAGCGCTGACACTGCGGGGGACACAGCGGGGGACACAGCGGGGGACACAGCCGGACACAGCGGGACACAGCGGGGGACACAGGGGGGACACAGCGGGACACAGCGCGGGACACAGCGAGGACACATTGGGACACAGCGGGGACACAGCGGGACTCAGAGGGGGACACAGCAGTACACAGCGGGACACAGCGGGACACAGCGGGGGACACAGAGGGGTAAACAGCGGGACACAGCGGGGAACACAGCGAGGACACAGCGGGACCAAGCGGGACACAGCGTCGATACAGCGGGGACACAGCGGGACACAGCGGGGTACACAGCTGGGTACACAACGGACACAGCGGGGGACACAGCGAGGACACAGCAGAACACAGCGTGGGAAACAGCGAGGACACAGCGGGACACAGCGAGACACAGCGGGACACAGTGGGGACACAACAGTAGACACAGCGGGACACAGCGAGGATACAGCGGGGACACAGCGGGGACACAGCGGCACCCAGCAGGACACAGCAGGGCACACAGCGGGACACAGCGGGACACAGCTTGGAACACAGCGGGAACACAGCAGGACACAGCCGGGGACATAACGAGGACAAAGCGGGACACAGCGGGACACAGCGTGGGACAAAGCGGGAGATAGCAGGGGACACAGCGAGGACACAGCGGGACACAGTGGCGACACATAGAGGACTCAGCGGGGGACACAGTGGGGGACAGAGCGGGACACAGTGGGACCCAGCGGGGACAAATCATGAGACACAGCGGTGGACAGAGCGGGAGACAGAGGCGGACACAGCGAGGACACAGCGGGACACAGCGGGGACACAGAGGTGGCTCAGGGAGGCCACAGCGGGGGACAAAGCGGGACACCACGGAACACAGCGGGACACAGCGTGAAACAGCGGTGAACCTGCGGGGACACAGCGGGACACAGCGGGGGACACAGCGGGACACAGCGGGGACACAGCGGGGACACAGCGGGACCCAGCAGGACACAGCGGGACACAGCAGGACACAGCGGGGGACACAGTGGGACACAGCGGGGGACACAGCGGGACACAGGGGGACACAGAGAGGACTCAGCAGGGGACATAGCGGGGGACAAATCGGGACACCACAGGACACAGTGGGACACAGCGGGACACAGCGGGGACACTGCGGGGGACCCAGCGGGACCCAGCGGGACACAGCAGGACCCAGCGGGGAAACAGCGGGGACACAGTGGGACACAGCGAGGACACAGCCGGACACAGCGGGACACTGCGGGGCACAGCGGGGGACACAGCAGGACACAGCGGGGGACACAGGGAGGACACAGCGGAACACAGCATGGGACAAAGCGAGGACACAGCGTGAAACAGCGAGACACAGCGGGACCCAGCGGGGACCCAGCAGTGGACACAGCGGGACACAGCGGGGGACAAAGCGGGACACCACGGAACACAGCAGGACACAGCGTGAAACAGCGGTGAACCTGCGGGGACACAGCGGGACACAGCGGGGGACACAGCGGGGCACAGCGGGATACAGCGGGGGACACAGCAGGGACACAGTGGGACACAGTAGGACACAGCGTGGGACAAAGCGGGAGACAGCGGAGGACACAGCGAGGACACAGCTGGACACAGCGGGGACACAGAGGGGACTCAGCAGGGGACATAGAGGGGAAAAAGCGGGACACCACGGGACACAGTAGGACACAGCGGGACACAGCGGGGACACTGTGGGACACAGCCGGGGGACACAGCGGTGGACAGCGGGAGACAGAGAAGGGACACAGCGGGACACAGAGGGGACACAGCTGGACACAGAAGGGTACACAGCGGGGCACAGCGGACACACAACGGGGACAGAGCTGGACACAGAGGGACACAGAGGGGACAGAGCGTGACACAGCGGGACACAGCGGGACACAGCAGGGGACTCAGCGGGACACAGCGGGGGACATAGGGAGGACACAGTTGGTCACTGAATGAGACAGAGCGAGGACACAGCCGGACACAGCGAAACACAGCGTGACACAGTGGGGACACAGCAGGGGACACAGCGGGACACAGCCGGGGACACAGAGGGACACAGCGGGGTGCACAGCAAGGAAAGAGGGACACAGCGGGGGACACAGCGAGGAAACAGCGGGACACAGCGGTGACACAGCGGGACACAGCTGGGGACACTGCGGGACACAGCGGGACACAGCGGCGACACAGCAAGGACACAGCGGGGTACAGAGCGGGAGACAGTGGGGGACACAGCGAGGACACAGCGGGACACAGCGCTGACACTTCAGGGGACACAGCGGGGGAAACAGCGGGACACAGCGGGGGACACAGGGGGGACACAGCGGGACCCAGCACGGGACACAGCGAGGACACATTGGTACACAGCGGGGACACGGCGGGACTCAGAGTGGGACACAGCAGTACACAGCGGGACACAGCGGGACACAGCGGGGGACACAGAGGGGTAAACAGCGGGACACAGCGGGGAACACAGCGAGGACACAGCGGGACCAAGCGGGACACAGTGTCGATACAGTGGGGACACAGCGGGACACAGCGGGGTACACAGCTTGGTACATAACGGGACACAGCGGGGGACACAGTGAGGACACAGTGAGGACACAGCAGAACACAGCGTGGGAAACAGCGAGGACACAGCGGACACAGCGAGACACAGCGGGACACAGTGGGGACACAGCAGTAGACACAGAGGGACACAGCGAGGACACAGCGGGGACACAGCGGGGACACAGCGGCACCCAGCAGGACACAGCGGGGCACACAGCGGGACACAGCGGGACACAGCTTGGGACACAGCGGGAACACAGCAGGACACAGCCGGGGACACAAAGAGGACACAGCGGGACACAGCGGGACACAGCGTGGGACAAAGCGGGAGATAGCAGAGGACACAGCGAGGACACAGCGGGACACAGTGGCGACACATAGAGGACTCAGCGGGGGACACAGTGGGGGTCAGAGCGGGACACAGCGGGACCCAGCAGGGACAAAGCGTGAGACACAGCGGTGGACAGAGCGGGAGACAGAGGCGGACACCTCGAGGACACAGCGGGACACAGCGGGGACACAGAGGTGGCTCAGGGAGGCCACAGCGGGGGACAAAGCGGGACACCACGGAACACAGTGGGACACAGCGTGAAACAGCGGTGAACCTGCGGGGACACAGCGGGACACAGCGGGGACAAAGCGGGACACAGCGGGACACAGCGTGGGACACTGCCGGACACAGCAGGGACCCAGCGGGACCCAGCAGGACACAGCAGGGACACAGCGGGACACAGCGGGGACACAGGGAGGACACAGCGGAACACAGCATGGGAAAAAGCGAGGACACAGCGGGAAACAGCGAGACACAGCGGGACCAAGCGGGGACCCAGCAGTGGACACAGCGGGACACAGCGGGGGACAAAGCGGGACACCACGGAACACAGCAGCACACAGCGTGAAACAGCGGTGAACCTGCGGGGACACATCGGGACACAGCGAGAGACACAGCGGGGGACACAGCGGGACACAGCGGGGAACAAAGAGA